>NW_026712346.1:16374107-16382331 GCF_030504385.1 Musca domestica | reverse complement strand
TGAAATTCTTGGACCGTCGTAAGACTAACTTAAGCGAAAGCATTTGCCAAAGATGTTTTCATTAATCAAGAACGAAAGTTAGAGGTTCGAAGGCGATCAGATACCGCCCTAGTTCTAACCATAAACGATGCCAGCTAGCAATTGGGTGTAGCTACTATCATGGCTCTCTCAGTCGCTTCCCGGGAAACCAAAGCTTTTGGGCTCCGGGGGAAGTATGGTTGCAAAGCTGAAACTTAAAGGAATTGACGGAAGGGCACCACCAGGAGTGGAGCCTGCGGCTTAATTTGACTCAACACGGGAAAACTTACCAGGTCCGAACATAAGTGTGTAAGACAGATTGATAGCTCTTTCTCGAATCTATGGGTGGTGGTGCATGGCCGTTCTTAGTTCGTGGAGTGATTTGTCTGGTTAATTCCGATAACGAACGAGACTCAAATATATTAAATAGATGCTTTCAGGATTATGGTGTAGAAGCTTTTATAGCCTTCATCTGCGACCGCAGTAAAATGCGTTAGTGGTTGAATGTGTTTATAGAAGTGGAGCCGTACCTGTTGGTTTGTCCCATTATAAGGACACTAGCTTCTTAAATGGACAAATTGCGTCTAGCAATAATGAGATTGAGCAATAACAGGTCTGTGATGCCCTTAGATGTCCTGGGCTGCACGCGCGCTACAATGAAAGTATCAACGTGTATTTCCTAGACCGAGAGGTCCGGGTAAACCGCTGAACCACTTTCATGCTTGGGATTGTGAACTGAAACTGTTCACATGAACTTGGAATTCCCAGTAAGTGTGAGTCATTAACTCGCATTGATTACGTCCCTGCCCTTTGTACACACCGCCCGTCGCTACTACCGATTGAATTATTTAGTGAGGTCTCCGGACGTGATCACTGTAACGCCTCGTGTGTTACGGATGTTTCGCAAAAGTTGACCGAACTTGATTATTTAGAGGAAGTAAAAGTCGTAACAAGGTTTCCGTAGGTGAACCTGCGGAAGGATCATTAACGTGTTCCAACCGTATAACAAACAGAACTTTTATTCTCCATATTTTCTTCTGCAAAGAAGAAATTTGGAAATAAAGTTAAAAACAAGAAAGAAGAAGACCAATCATAAACTTTTTTCAATGTACTGGTTTACAATTCGAAAGAATATAAAATCATACATTGGCATAGTTGTAAAGAATTTAATTATTCCATGCAACTATTCGATTATACTCAGTGTACTGTTTTGATCTTCATTGATCGAATACATACATTGCATAACAAAAACATACAATTACAGTTGTACTTATATTTAATATAAGTTAATGTCCTTCTTCTGTTTGCTCGACATATACCACCGAGTGGAGAATGTCGATGTCAAGCGGTTGTTTGGACTAAGACATTCGCAACATAAATTGTATGTATAAAAAACATAACTTATTGAAGAAATTGATATATGCCAATTCATTTTGGTGTATTTTTGATTTCTTTCAATAAAAACAATTTTGACTGTATACACAAAACACAAAATAAATTATCACTCTAAGCGGTGGATCACTCGGCTCATGGGTCGATGAAGAACGCAGCAAACTGTGCGTCATCGTGTGAACTGCAGGACACATGAACATCGACATTTTGAACGCATATCGCAGTCCATGCTGTAAGGTACTTTAATTAATTTTAGAGTGCTGCTTGGACTACATATGGTTGAGGGTTGTAAGACTATGCTAAATAAGTTGCTTAAATAATCAAATCATCAAATGATTTGTGTTTTGAGCACATGTTATATTACTGGATTCTGTATATTCATCATTTGATGATGAATAAAGAATTCATAATATTAATAGTCAAGATAGAATACCTCATTGAAAAAATCCTAGTATTTTCTCAAATACTTATATATTTTTTCAATCGATTGAGGAAGGTCTAGCATAAAATGATTTTTTTATGAAACTAGAATTGTCTCTTTTGAATTGAAAAACGAAAAATTTCATATACCGAAAAGAAAGGATTTTTTTCATTTGAAAATGATGGTGTTTCTATTTAATGTATAACTGAATAGTATCTGTTTTATACAACCTCAACTCATATGGGACTACCCCCTGAATTTAAGCATATTAATGAGGGGAGGAAAAGAAACTAACAAGGATTTCCTTAGTAGCGGCGAGCGAAAAGGAAAGAGTTCAGCACTAAGTCACTTTGTCTTTATGGCAAATGTGAGATGCAGTGTATGGAGTGTTCAATTTCTAGTATGAGAAATTAACGATTTAAGTCCTTCTTAAATGAGGCCATTTACCCATAGAGGGTGCCAGGCCCGTATAACGTTAATGATTACTAGAGAACATTTCCAAAGAGTCGTGTTGCTTGATAGTGCAGCACTAAGTGGGTGGTAAACTCCATCTAAAACTAAATATAACCATGAGACCGATAGTAAACAAGTACCGTGAGGGAAAGTTGAAAAGAACTCTGAATAGAGAGTTAAAAAGTACGTGAAACTGCTTAGAGGTTAAGCCCGATGAACCTGAATATCCATTATGGAAAATTCATCGTTACGATTGCTATATGAATAATATAGTGAGAATGGCGTGCATTTTTTCCATATAAGGACATTGTAATCTATTAACATACACAATTTATCATAAGATCGATGGCGAAAGTTTATTCAAATTAGTATGCTTGCGTATTAACATAGAATAAGTGCTGTCGATTGGATAAAGTGTTGATAGATCTATTATATATAGCGCTTGAATACTTGTATTCTATAATGGCACATTAATCTTGATTTTTGTGTTTATTATATGCGCTTATATGATTTACAATGCGAAAGATTCAGGATACCTTCGGGACCCGTCTTGAAACACGGACCAAGGAGTCTAACATATTTGCAAGTTATTGGGAATTTAAACCTAATAGCGAAATTAACATAACTTTTATGGGATTAGTTTTTAGTCTATTTATAGTCTATTAATTCAATCCCGGGGCGTTCTATCAGTTATGCATAATAATATTTATATTATTTATGCCTCTAACCAGAGCGTACCTTGAGCATATATGCTGTGACCCGAAAGATGGTGAACTATACTTGATCAGGTTGAAGTCAGGGGAAACCCTGATGGAAGACCGAAACAGTTCTGACGTGCAAATCGATTGTCAGAATTGAGTATAGGGGCGAAAGACCAATCGAACCATCTAGTAGCTGGTTCCCTCCGAAGTTTCCCTCAGGATAGCTGGTGCATTTAAAAATTATGTAAAATAATCTTATCTGGTAAAGCGAATGATTAGAGGCCTTAGGGTCGAAACGACCTTAACCTATTCTCAAACTTTAAATGGGTAAGAACCACACCTTTCTTGGTATGAAGGTGTGGTTGTGATATAATGTGCCCAGTGGGCCACTTTTGGTAAGCAGAACTGGCGCTGTGGGATGAACCAAACGTAATGTTACGGTGCCCAAATTGACAACTCATGCAGATACCATGAAAGGCGTTGGTTGCTTAAAACAGCAGGACGGTGGACATGGAAGTCGTAATCCGCTAAGGAGTGTGTAACAACTCACCTGCCGAAGCAACTAGCCCTTAAAATGGATGGCGCTTAAGTTGTATACCTATACATTACCGCTAAAGTAAATGGTTTATATTCAATTTCGGTTGGATTTTAAACTTTGAAACTTTAGTGAGTAGGAGGGTACAATGGTGTGCATGGAAGTGTTTGGCGTAAGCCTGCATGGAGCCGCCATTGGCACAGATCTTGGTGGTAGTAGCAAATAATCGAATGAGACCTTGGAGGACTGAAGTGGAGAAGGGTTTCGTGTGAACAGTGGTTGATCACGAGTTAGTCGGTCCTAAGTTCAAGGCGAAAGCTGAAAATTTTCAAGTTATAATTGACAATTGCAAAATTGTGTGATTAAACACTTGAATAATTTTGAACGAAAGGGAATACGGTTCCAATTCCGTAACCTGTTGAGTATCCGTTTGTTATTAAATATGGGCCTTGTGCTCATCCTGGCAACAGGAACGACCATAAAGAAGCCGTCGAGAGGTATCGGAAGAGTTTTCTTTTCTGTTTTATAGTCGTACTACCATGGAAGTCTTTCGAAGAGAGATATGGTAGATGGACTAGAAGAGCATGACATTTACTGTTGTGTCGATATTTTCTCCTCGGACCTTGAAAATTTATGGTGGGGTCACGCAAACTTCTCAACAGGCCGTACCAATATCCGCAGCTGGTCTCCAAGGTGAAGAGTCTCTAGTCGATAGAATAATGTAGGTAAGGGAAGTCGGCAAATTAGATCCGTAACTTCGGGATAAGGATTGGCTCTGAAGATTGAGATAGTCGGGCTTGATTGGGAAGCAATAACATGGTTTACGTACTCGTTCTGGGTAAATAGAGATCTCCGGATCTTGTTCCTCGGATAGTTGCTATGTAACCAATTGTGGAACTTTCTTGCTAAAATTTATTGGGTTGCATCGCAAGGTGTGTACTCTTTAAATTATAACGACTATCAATTAACAATCAATTCAGAACTGGCACGGACTTGGGGAATCCGACTGTCTAATTAAAACAAAGCATTGTGATGGCCCTAGCGGGTGTTGACACAATGTGATTTCTGCCCAGTGCTCTGAATGTCAAAGTGAAGAAATTCAAGTAAGCGCGGGTAAACGGCGGGAGTAACTATGACTCTCTTAAGGTAGCCAAATGCCTCGTCATCTAATTAGTGACGCGCATGAATGGATTAACGATACACACATATCGTTACAGCTCCTAATAAAGTGTGTTTTATTGTGGTTTTTCATTGAAAAATCTCTAAAAAAGTGTTTAAAAGTGATCAAAAGTGTTTTAACTTCAATTAATAATTGAAGTTTTGTGAAAATTTGGAGAAAATCGGTAAGTTTTTACTGTTTTTCCAATTTAGTAATTTGCCCAGCAAATTGTTGTTGTGAAAGTGGGGCTCCGCTAGCCACGTGCTTTTGGTGTCTCATCTGACCTTCAATAGTTTGTTTTGGTTTTGCAGCGCCATCTGTTGGTGGATCGCTGTTGAATTTTTGCTTGGCGCCATCTATCGGCTGATAGTGGCAATTGGTATAGTTTTCTATACATATTATATTGTAGTTACAAACCACATATTTACGTGTGGTTTGTAAAGCATATTTTTAGGCGTTTGCTTTTGTCTGGTGGTTTTACCTGCTAGATAAGAGTAAGCGCTATGCCGCCTAAACCGTCGACTCGTAGGAGTCGCAAAAAGGCGGAGGGAGGTACAACTCCCTCCCCGTCTGGTGAAGAGAGTGAGTCCTCTTGTGCAAAGAGGAAATGTGTCGCTGGCACCGCTGGCTCTGCTTCTGGCATGAGTGCCAGAGGTAAATCCAGTGGTGAAGAGAGCGTTGTTGCCGTTAAGGCTGCCAAAGGGGCTGATGGTGCATCAGGCAGTAATGCTACTGGTGTTGTCGCCACTGGTGTTGTTGCTGTAGGTGTTGCATCGGCCTCCAAGGCTGTTAAATCTGTTGGTGGCAATGACTTCTTGAAGCCATTGCCTGTTTCTGCTGCTGCTATGTCTTCGGACATATTGTCGAGCTGCGACGAGGCTGAATGCGCTGCTGTTAAGCAGAGCCGACGCTCTCGCCGTAGTGGTTTTGAGCCGGTTTCGGCTGCATCTGCCATTGGGCAGATGCATGAAGCCAAATCGGCTTTGCTGTCCGTCTTGATGGACAAACATTCCCTTTCGAGCGCTGCCTTGAAGGATGTTTTGTCCCAGACTGCTCGTTTCGAGCAGTTAGTTGTGTCGTTGGTGGCGGAGAATGAGCGTCTTCGTGGGCGCTTAGACGTTCTCCCCCGTTCTGTTGATGTGGCTGGTCGTTCCACGGCGACCGTTGGTGCACCTATGGTGCCTCGGGTGCCTACCCGGGCAGCAATGGAGCCCCTTCCCAAGCCTGTTGAGACGTGGTCTGCTATTGTGAAGCCTAAGGACTCCACAGTAGCACCCAAGGATGTGGTAAGAAGGTGGTCTCCGAGGTGGGACCTAGTTTGGCGGACCTTGGTGTACGTGTACACCAGGTTAAAGCTGTTAAGGCCGGCGGTGCGATCATTCGTACCCCCTCAGTCGCAGAGAGGGAGAAAATTGCAAAAAATGCAAAATTCTCAGAGGTAGGCTTGGAAGTTAGTGTCCAAGATAAGTTGGGTCCTAGGGTCGTGGTCCAAAATGTTGATCCGGCTATAAAACCGGAAGTTTTCATGGAGGAGTTGTTTTCCCTTAACTTCAAAGGGAAAATGACCAAGGAGGAATTTACCAAGAGCGTCCGAATGATTACTGGTGCCTGGAAAGACCCCAGTAGGTCGGTTAACGTCATCTTGGAGGGCAAAAGCCGAGTGGTGGATGCTTTGTTGGCGGCTGGGAGGTGCTACATCAAGTGGTTCTCCTTCTTGGTGCAACCACATGATGGGGTCCCCCATTGCTACCGCTGCCTAAGCTTCGACCACAAGGTCCAGCACTGCCGCTTCACACGTGGAGTGTGCCGTAGGTGCGGTGAAGAGGGGCATACGGCGAAGAGGTGCAAGAATGCACCAAATTGCCGTAATTGTGCGTTCCGGGGTAAACCCTCAGAACATCTAATGATGTCTGAGGCTTGCCCGATTTATAGTTTGTTGGTGGCTAGGGCGAAATCTAAGCATTAAGATGGATTTAATCATCCAACTTAATTGCAGACGATCGAGCGCAGTCATGTCTGATTTGGGTGTTACGATGCGTCGGCTAAACTGTAGGTTCGCATTGATTCAGGAACCTTATTCGACTTTTGGTCGAATAAGGGGCCTGCCTGCAGAAATGCGGGTATTTCCTGACTCGAGGTGTCATTCTGCAGTTGTCGTCGACGATAGTAACGTAGATTGTGTGCTTGTGGATGCGAGTGATTTTGGTGTTTGTGTGTCTGTGAGTGGTGAATTTGGTGTGTTATTTCTTGCGAGTCTCTATTGCAAGTTCGAAGAAGCGTTAGAGCCGTACCTTAGGTACATGGATGCGGTGCTACTACAGGTGAGTAGCCATCCTGTCATCCTCGGCTTGGACGCGAACGCATCTTCTCCCATGTGGTTCAGTAAGATAACTCGGCAAGCGCGGAGTTATCAGAACTACACTAGGGGGGAGATGTTGAGTGAGTGGCTCCTTTCAAGGGCCATGCATGTGGTGAACCAGCCGAGTGAGGTTTATACCTACTGTACGGTTAATGGCTCTAGCGATATCGACGTAACATGCTGTAATGATGCTGCTTCGCGGCAGTTTCGTTTTTCATGGAGCGTTGATGAAGAACTGGGAATTAGTGATCATAACCTAATCCGTATAGAGATGTCGTATGATGAAATAGTTGAATTTGTCAACCCTTCTGTTCGTTGGCGTTTGGCGAATGTTGATTGGTCCGTTTACGGGCAGCAACTGGTCAATGCCTTCTCGAACATTTCGCTGCGAGAATTTTCTTCTCTTCCTGTCGATGAGCAAGTAGCATTGTTAACCAACACTGTTACTAGCGTCAATGATATTCTCTTCGAGAGATATAGCCGATCGAGTTCTAGGAGGTTGAGGTGGTGGAATAGAACTCTGAGTCAGAAGCGTAAAGTTGTAAGGCGTCTCAGGAAGAAATTCCAGAGAGCCAAACGACGGAACGCGGATGACGTTGGCGTACATTCGGCTGCCTATAGGCAGTGTCTGAATGAATATCAAGACATGATAGCTAGTGCGAAAGATGGTCAATGGCAGTCTTTTGTTGCGAGAAACCGTGATGACCCATGGGGTCAGCTGTATAAGATTTGTAGATCCCAGAAATCGGTTGATGTTTCTGGTATTAAGGTAGATGATAGAGTCCTTACCACGTGGACAGAGTGTGTGTCGGCCCTGATGGCTTCTTTCTTTCCAAGGGTGGACCTGTGGTTGCCTCCTCCACAGGAGGAGACTGCTATTGTTCCAGAATTGGAAAGAAATGAGATCGATCAGGCTGTAGCCTTGGTTCGCTGCAGGAAGTCACCAGGCTTGGATGGTTTGACCGGAGAGATGTGTAAAAGCATCTGGAAGGCCATTCCGGACTACCTGGAGACTTTGCTCTGTAATTGTATTCGCTCAGGTGTTTTTCCGAGGTCGTGGAAGGCTGCGAAAGTCATCGTCCTTCTGAAATCTCCCGATAAGGTCAGGAGTAATCCTCGATCTTATCGAGGCATCAGCCTCCTACCAGTGCTTGGTAAAGTATTGGAAAGGATAATGGTGCAGAGA
>NW_026712346.1:16366607-16369107 GCF_030504385.1 Musca domestica | reverse complement strand
TGAAAGCATGCTCTATGCAGTTCCGATATTGAGGGCCCCGGGGGAGTTAAGCCCTGCAAAAATTTTTTCATTTTTTTGACTTAGTAAAATAAGTAAATGGGGGGCTCCCCCCCACTCGCCACACACAAAAAAGCACCTTAGAGGAAGAAATAAAATTCGCGGCGTTAGCCGCGAAGATTTTTCGGAATTTTGGTGTTGTGAGATGGCTATGGATGGACTAGTTGAGTGTGGTGTCGATATCATTGAATTTGATGATGTTTTTCACTACTAGTAGACTGGCACTTCCATGTCTTGTGGATGTGAAAGACAATCAACTACTTCCCTCGGTGGCTGTAAGTCTATTCCACTTGACTGCTTTGAATGAATGTAAAAGACCGATGGTCGCCTCGAGAGAGGTGGCTGTTGGTCTCATTTCATTTGGGCAAAAACGAAGATAACTATGTTGTGTGTCTATGGATGCATATAAATAGTTGTCGATGAATGAACCAAAGTAGTACTTCTATGAGAAATACATTGTATTTTTCTAAGTTGATATTGCTTTGGTTCGATTTTTTATACTTGGGATACCCGGTCCCAAATCGAAGAAAATGTCCAAAAAGCGAAAGATTGACCACATATTACATAGCGAAAGTGGTTGGCGGTATCAAATACTGCTTGAAATTGGTAGCTAAATGTTCAGTCATCACTCTAGTGACTTACTTCAATCAATACAAGAGATTCCTACTGTCCCTATCATTCACAGAAGAATATAGGCAAATTGTTTGAAGATTGTACAAAATACCTTATTTCATTCGTCTAACTGAACGGCGGGACTAAGTGTTGCTACAAAATGATTGCTACACGTCTATTCTACCATTTAGCAAAAAGTTCGAATGGATTCATGACATTCCTACTGTCCCTAGCTTTCACAGATGAAGAATATAAAAGGTAATTTTTGTATGAGAATCATCCAAAACAGCTTATATTCTTCGAATGGGGTTAAACGGCTGCTGGAGTATTTTACTTCAGAATGGTTTCAAAATGTCTAGTCATCACTCTAGTGACTTATTTGAACATATCCAAAGAAGAGAAGACCAAAATATAAAAATCTAACCATATCCATCCGCCCTAGTTAATATGGTGATACACCAAATAAACGTAAATTGCCAAAGAAAAATGTCTGAATTGACTAACATAATATCTATTTCGAATAGCTATATTGTAATAAAGTCATATCAGACATAAAAAGAATTTTTGAATTTTTTATGAATTTTTTCGCCTTTAATACTGTTGATAAAAATCAAGAAAAAATCATAATAAATTGAAAATTACATGAAAATTGCCAGGAAATGATGCATAATGATCGCTACTTAATGTAGCAACATTATGCCGAACAAATTTTTACAATTTGTTCAATGTACGATTTTTAAGAATTTTTTATGCCATTTTTGGAAAATATTAAAAAAATCGAAAAATATTCATGAAAAATCGAAAAATGCACATAGAAGTATAGAAAACGGCTTAAATGATAGCTATTGATCAATGCTATCAAAATAAAATGAAATAACTTGGGTAATTTCAATGTGTAATTTTTAAGAAATATTTTTCGTATTTTTCAATAATATTTATAAAATGGAAAAAAATTCACCAAAAATCGAAAAATGCTCGTAAATTGCCAAAATCTAGGCATAAAAGATCGCTTCTACATTGGGCTCTTTTATGCCAAAAGAATTCCATTAATATTTCCACTTTTCTATTTTTTATGAATTTATTTTGTAGTTTTTCAATATATTAAAAACAATAAAATATTCATAGAAATTCGAAATGGGTAAATATTGTGGATTTTCTTTGATAAAACAATGTAAAATGCCTATCTAAATTATTCCTGAAAATTTCATAGAAATCGGATAATAAATAAATATTTTAGAAATAAAATATGATGAAAATAATAT
Organism: Musca domestica; assembly: GCF_030504385.1. Lineage (NCBI taxonomy): Eukaryota > Metazoa > Arthropoda > Insecta > Diptera > Muscidae > Musca > Musca domestica. Next base: position 16,367,176 of record NW_026712346.1, on the reverse strand, counting down.
ATATTATTCATCGATTTTCTCTATAAATTGCCAGAAAAAATGAAAAAAATTTTAAATGTTGAGAAAAAATTTTTCTTCATTTAAAATAAATTGCCCGTGATTGCCAGTGATATGAAACAGAAATTCTTTTTCAAATATCTTAATATTTGAATATTTTATTCGAATATTTGTGAATATTCGATTTTTCAAATACTCAATTGTGCAATTTTGTACGGACCGCACTGCATAACTATCTATAGGTATACGTGTCGTCTCATGAAAAAATGACCATGTACCGAAGTCATCGCAACTCATTGGGAGACCACGAACGATGACTAGAAACACCATTTTGGTGGTTGCTAATGATTTGTTCAAGCGATTTCGATGAGTTTTGTGATGAAATAACACTAGAAGGAATATGGATGTCGCAGCAGTCCGTCGACTGGTAGTTTGGTTTGACTACTAGTAGAATGCGACCTGTTGTTGGTTGGTAGTATTCTTTCATACAGTGGTTTTGTGTAGAGCATTCGCGTGTTCTCACCACCCAATTCTATAAATTCAAACAAAAATTCATGGTATTCTTCCTATTG
>NW_026712346.1:16356607-16364107 GCF_030504385.1 Musca domestica | reverse complement strand
ATGTACTGGTTTACAATTCGAAAGAATATAAAATCATACATTGGCATAGTTGTAAAGAATTTAATTATTCCATGCAACTATTCGATTATACTCAGTGTACTGTTTTGATCTTCATTGATCGAATACATACATTGCATAACAAAAACATACAATTACAGTTGTACTTATATTTAATATAAGTTAATGTCCTTCTTCTGTTTGCTCGACATATACCACCGAGTGGAGAATGTCGATGTCAAGCGGTTGTTTGGACTAAGACATTCGCAACATAAATTGTATGTATAAAAAACATAACTTATTGAAGAAATTGATATATGCCAATTCATTTTGGTGTATTTTTGATTTCTTTCAATAAAAACAATTTTGACTGTATACACAAAACACAAAATAAATTATCACTCTAAGCGGTGGATCACTCGGCTCATGGGTCGATGAAGAACGCAGCAAACTGTGCGTCATCGTGTGAACTGCAGGACACATGAACATCGACATTTTGAACGCATATCGCAGTCCATGCTGTAAGGTACTTTAATTAATTTTAGAGTGCTGCTTGGACTACATATGGTTGAGGGTTGTAAGACTATGCTAAATAAGTTGCTTAAATAATCAAATCATCAAATGATTTGTGTTTTGAGCACATGTTATATTACTGGATTCTGTTCATCATTTGATGATGAATAAAGAATTCATAATATTAATAGTCAAGATAGAATACCTCATTGAAAAAATCCTAGTATTTTCTCAAATACTTATATATTTTTTCAATCGATTGAGGAAGGTCTAGCATAAAATGATTTTTTTATGAAACTAGAATTGTCTCTTTTGAATTGAAAAACGAAAATTTCATATACCGAAAAGAAAGGATTTTTTTCATTTGAAAATGATGGTGTTTCTATTTAATGTATAACTGAATAGTATCTGTTTTATACAACCTCAACTCATATGGGACTACCCCCTGAATTTAAGCATATTAATGAGGGGAGGAAAAGAAACTAACAAGGATTTCCTTAGTAGCGGCGAGCGAAAAGGAAAGAGTTCAGCACTAAGTCACTTTGTCTTTATGGCAAATGTGAGATGCAGTGTATGGAGTGTTCAATTTCTAGTATGAGAAATTAACGATTTAAGTCCTTCTTAAATGAGGCCATTTACCCATAGAGGGTGCCAGGCCCGTATAACGTTAATGATTACTAGAGAACATTTCCAAAGAGTCGTGTTGCTTGATAGTGCAGCACTAAGTGGGTGGTAAACTCCATCTAAAACTAAATATAACCATGAGACCGATAGTAAACAAGTACCGTGAGGGAAAGTTGAAAAGAACTCTGAATAGAGAGTTAAAAAGTACGTGAAACTGCTTAGAGGTTAAGCCCGATGAACCTGAATATCCATTATGGAAAATTCATCGTTACGATTGCTATATGAATAATATAGTGAGAATGGCGTGCATTTTTTCCATATAAGGACATTGTAATCTATTAACATACACAATTTATCATAAGATCGATGGCGAAAGTTTATTCAAATTAGTATGCTTGCGTATTAACATAGAATAAGTGCTGTCGATTGGATAAAGTGTTGATAGATCTATTATATATAGCGCTTGAATACTTGTATTCTATAATGGCACATTAATCTTGATTTTTGTGTTTATTATATGCGCTTATATGATTTACAATGCGAAAGATTCAGGATACCTTCGGGACCCGTCTTGAAACACGGACCAAGGAGTCTAACATATTTGCAAGTTATTGGGAATTTAAACCTAATAGCGAAATTAACATAACTTTTATGGGATTAGTTTTTAGTCTATTTATAGTCTATTAATTCAATCCCGGGGCGTTCTATCAGTTATGCATAATAATATTTATATTATTTATGCCTCTAACCAGAGCGTACCTTGAGCATATATGCTGTGACCCGAAAGATGGTGAACTATACTTGATCAGGTTGAAGTCAGGGGAAACCCTGATGGAAGACCGAAACAGTTCTGACGTGCAAATCGATTGTCAGAATTGAGTATAGGGGCGAAAGACCAATCGAACCATCTAGTAGCTGGTTCCCTCCGAAGTTTCCCTCAGGATAGCTGGTGCATTTAAAAATTATGTAAAATAATCTTATCTGGTAAAGCGAATGATTAGAGGCCTTAGGGTCGAAACGACCTTAACCTATTCTCAAACTTTAAATGGGTAAGAACCACACCTTTCTTGGTATGAAGGTGTGGTTGTGATATAATGTGCCCAGTGGGCCACTTTTGGTAAGCAGAACTGGCGCTGTGGGATGAACCAAACGTAATGTTACGGTGCCCAAATTGACAACTCATGCAGATACCATGAAAGGCGTTGGTTGCTTAAAACAGCAGGACGGTGGACATGGAAGTCGTAATCCGCTAAGGAGTGTGTAACAACTCACCTGCCGAAGCAACTAGCCCTTAAAATGGATGGCGCTTAAGTTGTATACCTATACATTACCGCTAAAGTAAATGGTTTATATTCAATTTCGGTTGGATTTTAAACTTTGAAACTTTAGTGAGTAGGAGGGTACAATGGTGTGCATGGAAGTGTTTGGCGTAAGCCTGCATGGAGCCGCCATTGGCACAGATCTTGGTGGTAGTAGCAAATAATCGAATGAGACCTTGGAGGACTGAAGTGGAGAAGGGTTTCGTGTGAACAGTGGTTGATCACGAGTTAGTCGGTCCTAAGTTCAAGGCGAAAGCTGAAAATTTTCAAGTTATAATTGACAATTGCAAAATTGTGTGATTAAACACTTGAATAATTTTGAACGAAAGGGAATACGGTTCCAATTCCGTAACCTGTTGAGTATCCGTTTGTTATTAAATATGGGCCTTGTGCTCATCCTGGCAACAGGAACGACCATAAAGAAGCCGTCGAGAGGTATCGGAAGAGTTTTCTTTTCTGTTTTATAGTCGTACTACCATGGAAGTCTTTCGAAGAGAGATATGGTAGATGGACTAGAAGAGCATGACATTTACTGTTGTGTCGATATTTTCTCCTCGGACCTTGAAAATTTATGGTGGGGTCACGCAAACTTCTCAACAGGCCGTACCAATATCCGCAGCTGGTCTCCAAGGTGAAGAGTCTCTAGTCGATAGAATAATGTAGGTAAGGGAAGTCGGCAAATTAGATCCGTAACTTCGGGATAAGGATTGGCTCTGAAGATTGAGATAGTCGGGCTTGATTGGGAAGCAATAACATGGTTTACGTACTCGTTCTGGGTAAATAGAGATCTCCGGATCTTGTTCCTCGGATAGTTGCTATGTAACCAATTGTGGAACTTTCTTGCTAAAATTTATTGGGTTGCATCGCAAGGTGTGTACTCTTTAAATTATAACGACTATCAATTAACAATCAATTCAGAACTGGCACGGACTTGGGGAATCCGACTGTCTAATTAAAACAAAGCATTGTGATGGCCCTAGCGGGTGTTGACACAATGTGATTTCTGCCCAGTGCTCTGAATGTCAAAGTGAAGAAATTCAAGTAAGCGCGGGTAAACGGCGGGAGTAACTATGACTCTCTTAAGGTAGCCAAATGCCTCGTCATCTAATTAGTGACGCGCATGAATGGATTAACGATACACACATATCGTTACAGCTGTAAAAAAGTGTGTTAAATTGCTGGTTTTTCATTGAAAAATCTTTAAAAAGTGTTTAAAAGTGATTAAAAGTGTTTTAACTTCAATTAATAATTGAAGTTTTGTGAAAATTTGGAGAAAATCGGTAAGTTTTTACTGTTTTTCCAATTTAGTAATTTGCCCTAGCAAATTGTTGTTGTGAAAGTGGGGCTCCGCTAGCCACGTGCTTTTGGTGTCTCATCTGACCTTCAATAGTTTGTTTTGGTTTTGCAGCGCCATCTGTTGGTGGATCGCTGTTGAATTTTTGCTTGGCGCCATCTATCGGTGGATAGTGGCAATTAGTATAGTTTTCCTATACATTATTTATTGTAGTTACAAACCACATATTTACGTGTGGTTTGTAAAGCATATTTTAGGCGTTTGCTTTTGTCTGGTGGTTTTACCTGCTAGATAAGAGTAAGCGCTATGCCGCCTAAACCGTCGACTCGTAGGAGTCGCAAAAAGGCGGAGGGAGGTACAACTCCCACCCCGTCTGGTGAAGAGAGTGAGTCCTCTTGTGCAAAGAGGAAATGTGTCGCTGGCACCGCTGGCTCTGCTTCTGGCATGAGTGCCAGAGGTAAATCCAGTGGTGAAGAGAGCGTTGTTGCCGTTAAGGCTGCCAAAGGGGCTGATGGTGCATCAGGCAGTAATGCTACTGGTGTTGTCGCCACTGGTGTTGTTGCTGTAGAGGTCGCATCGGCCTCCAAGGCTGTTAAATCTGTTGGTGGCAATGACTTCTTGAAGCCATTGCCTGTTTCTGCTGCTGCTATGTCTTCGGACATATTGTCGAGCTGCGACGAGGCTGAACGCGCTGCTGTTAAGCAGAGCCGACGCTCTCGCCGTAGTGGTTTTGAGCCGGTTTCGGCTGCATCTGCCATTGGGCAGATGCATGAAGCCAAATCGGCTTTGCTGTCCGTATTGATGGACAAACATTCCCTTTCGAGCGCTGCTTTGAAGGATGTTTTGTCCCAGACTGCTCGTTTTGAGCAGTTGGTTGTGTCGTTGGTGGCGGAGAACGAGCGTCTTCGAGGGCGCTTAGATGTTCTCCCCCGTTCTGCAGATGTGGCTGGTCGTTCCACGGCGACCGTTGGTGCACCTATGGTGCCTCGGGTGCCTACCCGGGCAGCAATGGAGCCCCTTCCCAAGCCTGTTGAGACGTGGTCTGCTATTGTGAAGCCTAAGGACTCCACAGTAGCACCCAAGGATGTGGCTAAGAAGGTGGTCTCCGAGGTGGGACCAAGTTTGGCGGACCTTGGTGTACGTGTACACCAGGTCAAGGCTGTTAAGGGAGGCGGTGCGATCATTCGTACCCCCTCAGTCGCAGAGAGGGAGAAAATTGCAAAAAATGCAAAATTCTCAGAGGTAGGCTTGGAAGTTAGTGTCCAAGATAAGTTGGGTCCTAGGGTCGTGGTCCAAAATGTTGATCCGGCTATAAAACCGGAAGTTTTCATGGAGGAGTTGTTTTCCCTTAACTTCAAAGGGAAAATGACCAAGGAGGAATTTACCAAGAGCGTCCGTATGATTACTGGTGCCTGGAAAGACCCCAGTAGGATCGGTTAACGTCATCTTGGAGGGCAAAAGCCGAGTGGTGGATGCTTTGTTGGCGGCTGGGAGGTGCTACATCAAGTGGTTCTCCTTCTTGGTGCAACCACATGATGGGGTCCCCCATTGCTACCGCTGCCTAAGCTTCGACCACAAGGTCCAGCACTGCCGCTTCACACGTGGAGTGTGCCGTAGGTGCGGTGAAGAGGGGCATACGGCGAAGAGGTGCAAGAATGCACCAAATTGCCGTAATTGTGCGTTCCGGGGTAAACCCTCAGAACATCTAATGATGTCTGAGGCTTGCCCGATTTATAGTTTGTTGGTGGCTAGGGCGAAATCTAAGCATTAAGATGGATTTAATCATCCAACTTAATTGCAGACGATCGAGCGCAGTCATGTCTGATTTGGGTGTTACGATGCGTCGGCTAAACTGTAGGTTCGCATTGATTCAGGAACCTTATTCGACTTTTGGTCGAATAAGGGGCCTGCCTGCAGAAATGCGGGTATTTCCTGACTCGAGGTGTCATTCTGCAGTTGTCGTCGACGATAGTAACGTAGATTGTGTGCTTGTGGATGCGAGTGATTTTGGTGTTTGTGTGTCTGTGAGTGCTGAATTTGGTGTTTTATTTCTTGCGAGTCTCTATTGCAAGTTCGAAGAAGCGTTAGAGCCGTACCTTAGGTACATGGATGCGGTGCTACTACAGGTGAGTAGCCATCCTGTCATCCTCGGCTTGGACGCGAACGCATCTTCTCCCATGTGGTTCAGTAAGATAACTCGGCAAGCGCGGAGTTATCAGAACTACACTAGGGGGGAGATGTTGAGTGAGTGGCTCCTTTCAAGGGCCATGCATGTGGTGAACCAGCCGAGTGAGGTTTATACCTACTGTACGGTTAATGGCTCTAGCGATATCGACGTAACATGCTGTAACTGATGCTGCTTCGCGGCAGTTTCGTTTTTCATGGAGCGTTGATGAAGAACTGGGAATTAGTGATCATAACCTAATCCGTATAGAGATGTCGTATGATGAAATAGTTGAATTTGTCAACCCTTCTGTTCGTTGGCGTTTGGCGAATGTTGATTGGTCCGTTTACGGGCAGCAACTGGTCAATGCCTTCTCGAACATTTCGCTGCGAGAATTTTCTTCTCTTCCTGTCGATGAGCAAGTAGCATTGTTAACCAACACTGTTACTAGCGTCAATGATACTCTCTTCGAGAGATATAGCCGATCGAGTTCTAGGAGGTTGAGGTGGTGGAATAGAACTCTGAGTCAGAAGCGTAAAGTTGTAAGGCGTCTCAGGAAGAAATTCCAGAGAGCCAAACGACGGAACGCGGATGACGTTGGCGTACATTCGGCTGCCTATAGGCAGTGTCTGAATGAATATCAAGACATGATAGCTAGTGCGAAAGATGGTCAATGGCAGTCTTTTGTTGCGAGAAACCGTGATGACCCATGGGGTCAGCTGTATAAGATTTGTAGATCCCAGAAATCGGTTGATGTTTCTGGTATTAAGGTAGATGATAGAGTCCTTACCACGTGGACAGAGTGTGTGTCGGCCCTGATGGCTTCTTTCTTTCCAAGGGTGGACCTGTGGTTGCCTCCTCCACAGGAGGAGACTGCTATTGTTCCAGAATTGGAGAGAAATGAGATCGATCAGGCTGTAGCCTTGGTTCGCTGCAGGAAGTCACCAGGCTTGGATGGTTTGACCGGAGAGATGTGTAAAAGCATCTGGAAGGCCATTCCGGACTACCTGGAGACTTTGCTCTGTAATTGTATTCGCTCAGGTGTTTTTCCGAGGTCGTGGAAGGCTGCGAAAGTCATCGTCCTTCTGAAATCTCCCGATAAGGTCAGGAGTAATCCTCGATCTTATCGAGGCATCAGCCTCCTACCAGTGCTTGGTAAAGTATTGGAAAGGATAATGGTGCAGAGATTGCAGGAGAGGTTGGCTGGGACAGAATCCGAATTTCAATTTGGTTTCAAACCAGGTCGTAGTATTGAAGACGCTTGGCTTTATGTCAAACAATGCGTCGAGGGATCTACAAGCAAATACGTTTTGGGTATTTTTGTCGATTTTAAGGGTGCTTTTGACCATTTGTGTTGGTCGCGTGTGATTGCTCGTTTGCAGGAAGTTGGTTGTCGAGAGATAAAACTCTGGAAAAGCTATTTCTCTGACAGGGTGGCGTGCTCTGTTGGTGCCCAGAATAGTGTTTCAATAGATGTCGTTAGGGGTTGCCCGCAGGGTTCCATTTGTGGTCCATATATATGGAACATGATGATGGATCCATTACTGCGGCAGCTTAGTTCCACCTGTAAGGTATGTGCGTACGCAGAT
>NW_026712346.1:16349107-16351607 GCF_030504385.1 Musca domestica | reverse complement strand
TCGGTGGCTGTAAGTCTATTCCACTTGACTGCTTTGAATGAATGTAAAAGACCGATGGTCGCCTCGAGAGAGGTGGCTGTTGGTCTCATTTCATTTGGGCAAAAACGAAGATGACTATGTTGTGTGTCTATGGATGCATATAAATAGTTGTCGATGAATGATGAACCAAAGTAGTACTTCTATGAGAAATACATTGTATTTTTCTAAGTTGATATTGCTTTGGTTCGATTTTTTATACTTGGGATACCCGGTCCCAAATCGAAGAAAATGTCCAAAAAGCGAAAGATTGACCACATATTACATAGCGAAAGTGGTTGGCGGTATCAAATACTGCTTGAAATTGGTAGCTAAATGTTCAGTCATCACTCTAGTGACTTACTTCAATCAATACAAGAGATTCCTACTGTCCCTATCATTCACAGAAGAATATAGGCAAATTGTTTGAAGATTGTACAAAATACCTTATTTCATTCGTCTAACTGAACGGCGGGACTAAGTGTTGCTACAAAATGATTGCTACACGTCTAATCTACCATTTAGCAAAAAGTTCGAATGGATTCATGACATTCCTACTGTCCCTAGCTTTCACAGATGAAGAATATAAAAGGTAATTTTTGTATGAGAATCATCCAAAACAGCTTATATTCTTCGAATGGGGTTAAACGGCTGCTGGAGTATTTTACTTCAGAATGGTTTCAAAATGTCTAGTCATCACTCTAGTGACTTATCCAAAGAAGAGAAGACCAAAATATAAAAATCTAACCATATCCATCCGCCCTAGTTAATATGGTGATACACCAAATAAACGTAAATTGCCAAAGAAAAATGTCTGAATTGACTAACATAATATCTATTTCGAATAGCTATATTGTAATAAAGTCATATCAGACATAAAAAGAATTTTTGATTTTTTATGAATTTTTTCGCCTTTAATACTGTTGATAAAAATCAAGAAAAAATCATAATAAATTGAAAATTACATGAAAATTGCCAGGAAATGATGCATAATGATCGCTACTTAATGTAGCAACATTATGCCGAACAAATTTTTACAATTTGTTCAATGTACGATTTTTAAGAATTTTTTATGCCATTTTTGGAAAATATTAAAAAAATCGAAAAATATTCATGAAAAATCGAAAAATGCACATAGAAAGTATAGAAAACGGCTTAAATGATAGCTATTGATCAATGCTATCAACATAAAATGAAATAACTTGGGTAATTTCAATGTGTAATTTTTAAGAAATATTTTTCGTATTTTTCAATAATATTTAGAAAATGGAAAAAAATTCACCAAAAATCGAAAAATGCTCGTAAATTGCCAAAATCTAGGCATAAAAGATCGCTTCTACATTGGGCTCTTTTATGCCAAAAGAATTCCATTAATATTTCCACTTTTCTATTTTTTATGAATTTATTTTGTAGTTTTTCAATATATTAAAAACAATAAAATATTCATAGAAATTCGAAATGGGTAAATATTGTGGATTTTCTTTGATAAAACAATGTAAAATGCCTATCTAAATTATTCCTGAAAATTTCATAGAAATCGGATAATAAATAAATATTTTAGAAATAAAATATGATGAAAATAATATATATTATTCATCGATTTTCTCTATAAATTGCCAGAAAAAATGAAAAAAATTTTAAATGTTGAGAAAAAATTTTTCTTCATTTAAAATAAATTGCCCGTGATTGCCAGTGATATGAAACAGAAATTCTTTTTCAAATATCTTAATATTTGAATATTTTATTCGAATATTTGTGAATATTCGATTTTTCAAATACTCAATTGTGCAATTTTGTACGGACCGCACTGCATAACTATCTATAGGTATACGTGTCGTCTCATGAAAAAATGACCATGTACCGAAGTCATCGCAACTCATTGGGAGACCACGAACGATGACTAGAAACACCATTTTGGTGGTTGCTAATGATTTGTTCAAGCGATTTCGATGAGTTTTGTGATGAAATAACACTAGAAGGAATATGGATGTCGCAGCAGTCCGTCGACTGGTAGTTTGGTTTGACTACTAGTAGAATGCGACCTGTTGTTGGTTGGTAGTATTCTTTCATACAGTGGTTTTGTGTAGAGCATTCGCGTGTTCTCACCACCCAATTCTATAAATTCAAACAAAAATTCATGGTATTCTTCCTATTGTTATGAGCATGCTTCATTAAGTTGAGGCGTTCCAAATGCTTGAATGGTAGGAAGCGAGCTCTATCCGATCGGCAGGTCGATGTGTGCAGGCTCGTTAATATAGCACGGAGAGATTTTTGATGGTTTTCGAAAATCTCCACACAATAAGGGGCATAAAAACGAAAATATGAAATTCTTAATTTCATATCAATATCAAGTATAGTAAGTTGAAAAACATACTATGCTGCAATGTTTCAAAGTAATTTGAAATAAATTGCTAAAAATATTGAGAAAAATACCACAATATACATCTTTTTGATAAAATCTTAAAGACGTTTGCGCGGCAATATA
>NW_026712346.1:16339107-16344107 GCF_030504385.1 Musca domestica | reverse complement strand
TATGGGCCTTGTGCTCATCCTGGCAACAGGAACGACCATAAAGAAGCCGTCGAGAGGTATCGGAAGAGTTTTCTTTTCTGTTTTATAGTCGTACTACCATGGAAGTCTTTCGAAGAGAGATATGGTAGATGGACTAGAAGAGCATGACATTTACTGTTGTGTCGATATTTTCTCCTCGGACCTTGAAAATTTATGGTGGGGTCACGCAAACTTCTCAACAGGCCGTACCAATATCCGCAGCTGGTCTCCAAGGTGAAGAGTCTCTAGTCGATAGAATAATGTAGGTAAGGGAAGTCGGCAAATTAGATCCGTAACTTCGGGATAAGGATTGGCTCTGAAGATTGAGATAGTCGGGCTTGATTGGGAAGCAATAACATGGTTTACGTACTCGTTCTGGGTAAATAGAGATCTCCGGATCTTGTTCCTCGGATAGTTGCTATGTAACCAATTGTGGAACTTTCTTGCTAAAATTTATTGGGTTGCATCGCAAGGTGTGTACTCTTTAAATTATAACGACTATCAATTAACAATCAATTCAGAACTGGCACGGACTTGGGGAATCCGACTGTCTAATTAAAACAAAGCATTGTGATGGCCCTAGCGGGTGTTGACACAATGTGATTTCTGCCCAGTGCTCTGAATGTCAAAGTGAAGAAATTCAAGTAAGCGCGGGTAAACGGCGGGAGTAACTATGACTCTCTTAAGGTAGCCAAATGCCTCGTCATCTAATTAGTGACGCGCATGAATGGATTAACGAGATTCCTACTGTCCCTATCTACTCACTTGACGTTGAGCAGTTGATGAGAACGGTCGTGTAATTTTGCTAGCGGAAAAATTGTGTTAAAATTCGGGTGAAGTTATTGCGAAATTTCTTGTCTCGCTCTTAACGCGAAATTCAGATTTTCTGACTCTGTCAGTGATATTAAGTTGTTGGTGGGGAATCCTCTGGGCAACCATTGGTGTCTCACCGCAGCGGACATTTAGTGCGCGCCAGTGTGTGGTTTTGGAAGTGCTGGAATCTCGTTGTGACAAGTGCGGTCTTTGGTTATTGAGTTTGGTTTACGTTTTGGACAATTGGTTTTTCTCGGCTGGAGTGCCTTTGGCCACTGAATTTGGTGTCTCACTTATTGTGAGGTTAAGTTGAATTTGGTGTCTCACTTATTGTGAGGTTAAGTTGAAGCAATTGTGCTTAACTTCCTTTTGGTAAGTGTTTGGCTTTGTTGTGACTGGAATTGTACTTGGACTTTGATTACGACATCTGGTGGGTGATAGTTGGAATTGTTTTCGAGGGGTTTGTGTCTTGGACATGCCTCCGAAAGTGGTGAAGAAGAAGAAGGGCTCGGTTTCGGAAGTGAATTCCGAAACCTCAGACATGGAGGTGGACGGTGGTGTGGGCGGATCGGCTGAGGTACTGATGCCTCCTCCCACTGGGCGTAGGTTGCGCCATACGGAGAGTGAGCAGAGTTCAGATGGCGGGGAGGAATCCAAGCGTCAGAAGCTTGGTTCCCCATTGAAGAAGGGTGGTGCGGGTGCTGTTGTGGGTGTTGTTGATGCTGTTGGTGCGGCTGGTGATGGTGTTGTTGTTGGTGGTGAGGGAGTTGGTGTAGCGTCTGGTGGTGAGCGCGCGAAGGATGGGCAGAGGGAGAGCCGATCTCGTGCAAAGAGGTCAACTTCGAAGTCAGCTGGTGGAGTGTCGGTGTTGGAAATGAAGGGAGTCACCGACTCTCTTCTGGACCTTTTGTGCGAGAGTAATTGCAGTGCTGACACGACGCGTGAGGTGATCTCTTTGGCCAGTAGGTACGAAGAGATGTTGATGCGTGCAATTGTGGAAAATGAGAGGCTTAAGGGGAAATTGGAGGCTTTTGAGCAGCTCTCGGCTCGCGGTGTGGTGGGCCCTGCTCCAGGGCCGTCTGTTGTTGCTGCTTCTGGTCCGGTGCCACTTGTTGTGCCTCAGGCCTTGCCTGCTGCACCTGTTGTTGCTTCCGCGCCAAAAGCTGTGGAAACCTGGTCGGTAGTGGTGAGGTCGAAGAAGGGCAACTCTAGCAAGGAGGTGGTCAAGAAGGTGGTGGATGAGGTGGGCCCTACTCTTGGCGTCAGAGTGCACGAAGTGAAGGAGGTGAGAGATGGCGGTGCGGTAATAAGAACTCCCTCTGTTGCTGAGAGGGAGAAGATTGTGGCGAACACAAAGTTTGCGGATGTCGGATTGGAGGTGACAGTGAATGACAAGCTGGGCCCAAAAGTAATAGTCCAGAGAGTTCACGCCGAGCTGTCCACAGATGAGTTTATGGGGGAACTCTATGATTTGAATTTGGCTGAGTTGATGTCACCTGAAACTTTTAAGAAGAGCGTGCGCCTGGCCAGTGGTCCCTGGAAGGTTGGTGCTGGCGACTCCAAAGTTAATGTCGTATTGGAGTGTACTGAACGTGTGGCGGAAAAGCTTTGTGCTGAGGGAGCCTATATAAAGTGGTTCCGCTTCCTTGTGCGTAGGCAGGATCCTGTGCCCTCCTGCTATAGATGTCTGGGCTTTGATCATCGTGTGAGAGAGTGCAGGATGAAGTCTGATGTCTGCCGGCGCTGTGGATTAACTGGGCATTTGTTTTCAGAATGTCCCAATCCGGTGAGGTGTCGGAACTGTGAGTTCAAGGGGTTGCCTGCTGGACATTTGATGCTGTCAGTGTCGTGTCCAGTGTATGCAGCGTTGGCGGCGAGAGCGAGTGCCAGACATTAGGATGCGCGTGCTCCAGTACAATTGTCAGAGGTCCTCCAGTGTGATGCACGAGTTTGGCCAGGCGTTACTCCGTATGGGCGCAACCTTTGCCTTGATTCAAGAGCCTTTCTGTAGGGATGGTTGTGTGCGGGGGCTTCCGGGGGGGATGCGTGTCTTTACGGACGAGGGAGGAGACTCTGCTATAGTTGTTGTGGACAGTGACATAGACTGTACAGTTGTTTCAAGTAGCCAATGGGGGTTATGTCTGTCCGTTGAATGGGCGGAGGGAAAGATGTTGTTGGCTAGCATCTATTGTAGATTTAGCTCTCCGTTGGAGCCCTATTTAAGGTATATGGATACGGTACTACTCCTTGCGAGTAGTTGTCCGCTTATCCTAGGTTTAGACGCGAATGCATCCTCCTCACTGTGGTTCTCGAAGATGTCCAGCCATAGTTCTGGCCATCAGAATCGCGTACGAGGAGAGATGCTAGGCGAATGGGTGTTAGCGAGGGGCGTCGAGATTTTGAATGAGCCCTCGGATCTGTATACCTTTGATGGGCCCTCGGGAGTTAGCGACATTGACGTGACGGCTGCAAATGGGGCAGCGATGACTGTGTACCAATTTTGCTGGCGTGTTGTTGATGACTGGGGTGTTAGTGACCATAATCTCATTGAGCTTGTGGTCACGCCGCGGGGACGAACGCAGGGAACTGAGCGTTTCAGGGCTTGGAAGGAACGAGACGTGAACTGGGACCTATATGCGAACCGTGTTAGGGAGGCTGCTATGCCATTAGCGGACTTCAGGGCACTGACCATAGATGACCAGGTTAGCAGGTTGAACGAGTGGATGAGCGGAGTAAATGACGAGCTCCTTGGTAGACGCCGTAAGGTTAAACCAAGTAAGGTCAAATGGTGGACCCGTGAGCTAAGTCTGATGCGGAGGAGACTCAGTCGCCTTAGGAAGTGTTTCCAACGGGCTAGACGTACCAATGCGGAGGACTTAGCTCAGCGTAAAACTGAGTTCCTTGCTTTCCTTAGGACGTACAAGGACGAGCTGTCTAGGAGTAAAGAAGACAATTGGAGGAGATTTATCCAGGACAATAAAGACGATCCATGGGGTAAAGTATACCGTGTGTGCCGGCATGGTGGGTCATGTAGTCAGGGCGACCTACAGGCATTGCGTAGCAGCTCTACGGCAATGACCTCGGGGTGGGGGGAGAGCGTAGGGCTTTTGTTGGGATCATTCTTTCCCAGTTCGGAGACTCAGACATTTCCTCCGCTTGTTGATGAATTGGCTGAGCCTCCGGCAGTGGAAAGGTTAGAAGTTTCGGACAGTATCTGTCGGATTAGAAGCAGAAAGTCGCCTGGTATCGACGGTATGACTGGTCGGATGTATAAAGCCATCTGGAAGGTCATGCCTGAGTATATCGAGTCAGTGTTTAGCCGCTGCATGAGCCAAGGGTACTTCCCGCGTGCGTGGAAGATTGCTAGAGTGGTGGTGCTACTTAAGTCGCCAGATAGAGTAAGGAGTGATCCTCGCTCTTATCGGGGCATTAGTCTGCTTCCAGTTCTTGGAAAAGTACTGGAGAGGATTATGGTGTCTAGGCTTAAGGAGCGCTACTCCGAAGGTACATCGCCGCATCAATTCGGTTTTACCGAGGGTAGAAGTACTGTGGACGCGTGGTTGCATGTGCAGAATAGCCTGAGCGGGTCAAATGCCAAGTATGTCGTTGGCATTTTTGTCGATTTTAAGGGTGCATTTGACTTCCTTTTATGGGATAGCGTGCTCACGAGGTTGTTAGCGATCGGTTGCCAGGAAATTGGTCTTTGGTCAAGCTACTTTCGTAATAGAAAGGCTTGTGTCGTGGGATCCAGTGCTTCGGTCTGGAAGGATGTCCAACGTGGTTGCCCTCAGGGGTCCATCTGTGGCCCATTTATTTGGAACCTCATGATGGATCCTCTGTTGCGGGAGCTCTCGGCGTCCTTCAAGGTTTGTGCTTATGCGGATGACCTGCTTATCATGGTTGAAGGTGAGTCTCGCCTTGAGCTAGAGACTCGTGGTGAGCAGGCTGTGCGTATAGTCCAAGCATGGAGTGATCGAGTTGGCGTTGAGGTTGCGAGTGACAAGACATCGTTGATGATGCTGAAAGGCAGACTTGCTCATAGTCGACCTCCGCTTATACGAGCTGGTGAACGTGGCATAAGATACTCAAGTGCAATTAAGTATTTGGGTATCCATATGAAGGAAAGATTAAATTTTCTGGTGCACCTTGATCACCTGAAGGAGAAGCTA
>NW_026712346.1:16321607-16334107 GCF_030504385.1 Musca domestica | reverse complement strand
AGAATCATCCAAAACAGCTTATATTCTTCGAATGGGGTTAAACGGCTGCTGGAGTATTTTACTTCAGAATGGTTTCAAAATGTCTAGTCATCATTCTAGTGACTTATTTGAACATATCCAAAGAAGAGAAGACCAAAATATAAAAATCTAACCATATCCATCCGCCCTAGTTAATATGGTGATACACCAAATAAACGTAAATTGCCAAAGAAAAATGTCTGAATTGACTAACATAATATCTATTTCGAATAGCTATATTGTAATAAAGTCATATCAGACATAAAAAGAATTTTGAATTTTTTATGAATTTTTTCGCCTTTAATACTGTTGATAAAAATCAAGAAAAAATCATAATAAATTGAAAATTACATGAAAATTGCCAGGAAATGATGCATAATGATCGCTACTTAATGTAGCAACATTATGCCGAACAAATTTTTACAATTTGTTCAATGTACGATTTTTAAGAATTTTTTATGCCATTTTTGGAAAATATTAAAAAAATCGAAAAATATTCATGAAAAATCGAAAAATGCACATAGAAGTATAGAAAACGGCTTAAATGATAGCTATTGATCAATGCTATCAAAATAAAATGAAATAACTTGGGTAATTTCAATGTGTAATTTTTAAGAAATATTTTTCGTATTTTTCAATAATATTTATAAAATGGAAAAAAATTCACCAAAAATCGAAAAATGCTCGTAAATTGCCAAAATCTAGGCATAAAAGATCGCTTCTACATTGGGCTCTTTTATGCCAAAAGAATTCCATTAATATTTCCACTTTTCTATTTTTTATGAATTTATTTTGTAGTTTTTCAATATATTAAAAACAATAAAATATTCATAGAAATTCGAAATGGGTAAATATTGTGGATTTTCTTTGATAAAACAATGTAAAATGCCTATCTAAATTATTCCTGAAAATTTCATAGAAATCGGATAATAAATAAATATTTTAGAAATAAAATATGATGAAAATAATATATATTATTCATCGATTTTCTCTATAAATTGCCAGAAAAAATGAAAAAAATTTTAAATGTTGAGAAAAAATTTTTCTTCATTTAAAATAAATTGCCCGTGATTGCCAGTGATATGAAACAGAAATTCTTTTTCAAATATCTTAATATTTGAATATTTTATTCGAATATTTGTGAATATTCGATTTTTCAAATACTCAATTGTGCAATTTTGTACGGACCGCACTGCATAACTATCTATAGGTATACGTGTCGTCTCATGAAAAAATGACCATGTACCGAAGTCATCGCAACTCATTGGGAGACCACGAACGATGACTAGAAACACCATTTTGGTGGTTGCTAATGATTTGTTCAAGCGATTTCGATGAGTTTTGTGATGAAATAACACTAGAAGGAATATGGATGTCGCAGCAGTCCGTCGACTGGTAGTTTGGTTTGACTACTAGTAGAATGCGACCTGTTGTTGGTTGGTAGTATTCTTTCATACAGTGGTTTTGTGTAGAGCATTCGCGTGTTCTCACCACCCAATTCTATAAATTCAAACAAAAATTCATGGTATTCTTCCTATTGTTATGAGCATGCTTCATTAAGTTGAGGCGTTCCAAATGCTTGAATGGTAGGAAGCGAGCTCTATCCGATCGGCAGGTCGATGTGTGCAGGCTCGTTAATATAGCACGGAGAGATTTTTGATGGTTTTCGAAAATCTCCACATAAATAAGGGGCACTAAAAACGAAAATATGAAATTCTTAATTTCATATCAATATCAAGTATAGTAAGTTGAAAAACATACTATGCTGCAATGTTTCAAAGTAATTTGAAATAAATTGCTAAAAATATTGAGAAAAATACCACAATATACATCTTTTTGATAAAATCTTAAAGACGTTTGCGCGGCAATATAGCTGGCTTCGTTTTGATTTTTCATTAAGTTGTTGAAACATGGAAAACAATACAAACAAAACATTATTCTGGTTGATCCTGCCAGTAGTTATATGCTTGTCTCAAAGATTAAGCCATGCATGTCTAAGTACACACGAATTAACAGTGAAACCGCAAAAGGCTCATTATATCAGTTATGGTTCCTTAGATCGTTAACAGTTACTTGGATAACTGTGGTAATTCTAGAGCTAATACATGCATTATAAACACGGACCTTTGGGACGTGTGCTTTTATTAGGCTAAAACCAAGCGATCTTTGATCGTTTATATGGTTGAACTCTAGATAACTTGCAGATCGTATGGTCTCGTACCGACGACAGATCTTTCAAATGTCTGCCCTATCAACTTTTGATGGTAGTATCTAGGACTACCATGGTTGCAACGGGTAACGGGGAATCAGGGTTCGATTCCGGAGAGGGAGCCTGAGAAACGGCTACCACATCTAAGGAAGGCAGCAGGCGCGTAAATTACCCACTCCCAGCTCGGGGAGGTAGTGACGAAAAATAACAATACAGGACTCATATTAGAGGCCCTGTAATTGGAATGAGTACACTTTAAATCCCTTAACAAGGACCTATTGGAGGGCAAGTCTGGTGCCAGCAGCCGCGGTAACTCCAGCTCCAATAGCGTATATTAAAGTTGTTGCGGTTAAAACGTTCGTAGTTGAACTTGTGCTTCATACGGGTAGTACAACTATAATTGTAGTTTGTACTATACCTTATGTATGTAAGCGTATTACCGGTGGAGTTCTTACATGCATAGGTACTTGTATTTATGTATGTTCCTCCTATTTAAACCTGCTTCAGTGCTCTTCATCGAGTGTTGTTGTGGGCCGGTACAATTACTTTGAACAAATTAGAGTGCTTAAAGCAGGCTCCAAATGCCTGAATATTTTGTGCATGGAATAATGAAATAAGACCTCTGTTCTACTTTCATTGGTTTTTAGATCAAGAGGTAATGATTAATAGAAGCAGTTTGGGGGCATTAGTATTACGACGCGAGAGGTGAAATTCTTGGACCGTCGTAAGACTAACTTAAGCGAAAGCATTTGCCAAAGATGTTTTCATTAATCAAGAACGAAAGTTAGAGGTTCGAAGGCGATCAGATACCGCCCTAGTTCTAACCATAAACGATGCCAGCTAGCAATTGGGTGTAGCTACTATCATGGCTCTCTCAGTCGCTTCCCGGGAAACCAAAGCTTTTGGGCTCCGGGGGAAGTATGGTTGCAAAGCTGAAACTTAAAGGAATTGACGGAAGGGCACCACCAGGAGTGGAGCCTGCGGCTTAATTTGACTCAACACGGGAAAACTTACCAGGTCCGAACATAAGTGTGTAAGACAGATTGATAGCTCTTTCTCGAATCTATGGGTGGTGGTGCATGGCCGTTCTTAGTTCGTGGAGTGATTTGTCTGGTTAATTCCGATAACGAACGAGACTCAAATATATTAAATAGATGCTTTCAGGATTATGGTGTAGAAGCTTTTATAGCCTTCATCTGCGACCGCAGTAAAATGCGTTAGTGGTTGAATGTGTTTATAGAAGTGGAGCCGTACCTGTTGGTTTGTCCCATTATAAGGACACTAGCTTCTTAAATGGACAAATTGCGTCTAGCAATAATGAGATTGAGCAATAACAGGTCTGTGATGCCCTTAGATGTCCTGGGCTGCACGCGCGCTACAATGAAAGTATCAACGTGTATTTCCTAGACCGAGAGGTCCGGGTAAACCGCTGAACCACTTTCATGCTTGGGATTGTGAACTGAAACTGTTCACATGAACTTGGAATTCCCAGTAAGTGTGAGTCATTAACTCGCATTGATTACGTCCCTGCCCTTTGTACACACCGCCCGTCGCTACTACCGATTGAATTATTTAGTGAGGTCTCCGGACGTGATCACTGTAACGCCTCGTGTGTTACGGATGTTTCGCAAAAGTTGACCGAACTTGATTATTTAGAGGAAGTAAAAGTCGTAACAAGGTTTCCGTAGGTGAACCTGCGGAAGGATCATTAACGTGTTCCAACCGTATAACAACAACAAACTTTTATTCTCCATATTTTCTTCTGCATAGAAGAAATTTGGAAATAAAGTTTAAAAACAAGAAAGAAGAAGACCAATCATAATCTTTTTTCAATGTACTGGTTTACAATTCGAAAGAATATAAAATCATACATTGGCATAGTTGTAAAGAATTTAATTATTCCATGCAACTATTCGATTATACTCAGTGTACTGTTTTGATCTTCATTGATCGAATACATACATTGCATAACAAAAACATACAATTACAGTTGTACTTATATTTAATATAAGTTAATGTCCTTCTTCTGTTTGCTCGACATATACCACCGAGTGGAGAATGTCGATGTCAAGCGGTTGTTTGGACTAAGACATTCGCAACATAAATTGTATGTATAAAAAACATAACTTATTGAAGAAATTGATATATGCCAATTCATTTTGGTGTATTTTTGATTTCTTTCAATAAAAACAATTTTGACTGTATACACAAAACACAAAATAAATTATCACTCTAAGCGGTGGATCACTCGGCTCATGGGTCGATGAAGAACGCAGCAAACTGTGCGTCATCGTGTGAACTGCAGGACACATGAACATCGACATTTTGAACGCATATCGCAGTCCATGCTGTAAGGTACTTTAATTAATTTTAGAGTGCTGCTTGGACTACATATGGTTGAGGGTTGTAAGACTATGCTAAATAAGTTGCTTAAATAATCAAATCATCAAATGATTTGTGTTTTGAGCACATGTTATATTACTGGATTCTGTTCATCATTTGATGATGAATAAAGAATTCATAATATTAATAGTCAAGATAGAATACCTCATTGAAAAAATCCTAGTATTTTCTCAAATACTTATATATTTTTTTCAATCGATTGAGGAAGGTCTAGCATAAAATGATTTTTTTATGAAACTAGAATTGTCTCTTTTGAATTGAAAAACGAAAATTTCATATACCGAAAAGAAAGGATTTTTTTCATTTGAAAATGATGGTGTTTCTATTTAATGTATAACTACTGAATAGTATCTGTTTTATACAACCTCAACTCATATGGGACTACCCCCTGAATTTAAGCATATTAATGAGGGGAGGAAAAGAAACTAACAAGGATTTCCTTAGTAGCGGCGAGCGAAAAGGAAAGAGTTCAGCACTAAGTCACTTTGTCTTTATGGCAAATGTGAGATGCAGTGTATGGAGTGTTCAATTTCTAGTATGAGAAATTAACGATTTAAGTCCTTCTTAAATGAGGCCATTTACCCATAGAGGGTGCCAGGCCCGTATAACGTTAATGATTACTAGAGAACATTTCCAAAGAGTCGTGTTGCTTGATAGTGCAGCACTAAGTGGGTGGTAAACTCCATCTAAAACTAAATATAACCATGAGACCGATAGTAAACAAGTACCGTGAGGGAAAGTTGAAAAGAACTCTGAATAGAGAGTTAAAAAGTACGTGAAACTGCTTAGAGGTTAAGCCCGATGAACCTGAATATCCATTATGGAAAATTCATCGTTACGATTGCTATATGAATAATATAGTGAGAATGGCGTGCATTTTTTCCATATAAGGACATTGTAATCTATTAACATACACAATTTATCATAAGATCGATGGCGAAAGTTTATTCAAATTAGTATGCTTGCGTATTAACATAGAATAAGTGCTGTCGATTGGATAAAGTGTTGATAGATCTATTATATATAGCGCTTGAATACTTGTATTCTATAATGGCACATTAATCTTGATTTTTGTGTTTATTATATGCGCTTATATGATTTACAATGCGAAAGATTCAGGATACCTTCGGGACCCGTCTTGAAACACGGACCAAGGAGTCTAACATATTTGCAAGTTATTGGGAATTTAAACCTAATAGCGAAATTAACATAACTTTTATGGGATTAGTTTTTAGTCTATTTATAGTCTATTAATTCAATCCCGGGGCGTTCTATCAGTTATGCATAATAATATTTATATTATTTATGCCTCTAACCAGAGCGTACCTTGAGCATATATGCTGTGACCCGAAAGATGGTGAACTATACTTGATCAGGTTGAAGTCAGGGGAAACCCTGATGGAAGACCGAAACAGTTCTGACGTGCAAATCGATTGTCAGAATTGAGTATAGGGGCGAAAGACCAATCGAACCATCTAGTAGCTGGTTCCCTCCGAAGTTTCCCTCAGGATAGCTGGTGCATTTAAAAATTATGTAAAATAATCTTATCTGGTAAAGCGAATGATTAGAGGCCTTAGGGTCGAAACGACCTTAACCTATTCTCAAACTTTAAATGGGTAAGAACCACACCTTTCTTGGTATGAAGGTGTGGTTGTGATATAATGTGCCCAGTGGGCCACTTTTGGTAAGCAGAACTGGCGCTGTGGGATGAACCAAACGTAATGTTACGGTGCCCAAATTGACAACTCATGCAGATACCATGAAAGGCGTTGGTTGCTTAAAACAGCAGGACGGTGGACATGGAAGTCGTAATCCGCTAAGGAGTGTGTAACAACTCACCTGCCGAAGCAACTAGCCCTTAAAATGGATGGCGCTTAAGTTGTATACCTATACATTACCGCTAAAGTAAATGGTTTATATTCAATTTCGGTTGGATTTTAAACTTTGAAACTTTAGTGAGTAGGAGGGTACAATGGTGTGCATGGAAGTGTTTGGCGTAAGCCTGCATGGAGCCGCCATTGGCACAGATCTTGGTGGTAGTAGCAAATAATCGAATGAGACCTTGGAGGACTGAAGTGGAGAAGGGTTTCGTGTGAACAGTGGTTGATCACGAGTTAGTCGGTCCTAAGTTCAAGGCGAAAGCTGAAAATTTTCAAGTTATAATTGACAATTGCAAAATTGTGTGATTAAACACTTGAATAATTTTGAACGAAAGGGAATACGGTTCCAATTCCGTAACCTGTTGAGTATCCGTTTGTTATTAAATATGGGCCTTGTGCTCATCCTGGCAACAGGAACGACCATAAAGAAGCCGTCGAGAGGTATCGGAAGAGTTTTCTTTTCTGTTTTATAGTCGTACTACCATGGAAGTCTTTCGAAGAGAGATATGGTAGATGGACTAGAAGAGCATGACATTTACTGTTGTGTCGATATTTTCTCCTCGGACCTTGAAAATTTATGGTGGGGTCACGCAAACTTCTCAACAGGCCGTACCAATATCCGCAGCTGGTCTCCAAGGTGAAGAGTCTCTAGTCGATAGAATAATGTAGGTAAGGGAAGTCGGCAAATTAGATCCGTAACTTCGGGATAAGGATTGGCTCTGAAGATTGAGATAGTCGGGCTTGATTGGGAAGCAATAACATGGTTTACGTACTCGTTCTGGGTAAATAGAGATCTCCGGATCTTGTTCCTCGGATAGTTGCTATGTAACCAATTGTGGAACTTTCTTGCTAAAATTTATTGGGTTGCATCGCAAGGTGTGTACTCTTTAAATTATAACGACTATCAATTAACAATCAATTCAGAACTGGCACGGACTTGGGGAATCCGACTGTCTAATTAAAACAAAGCATTGTGATGGCCCTAGCGGGTGTTGACACAATGTGATTTCTGCCCAGTGCTCTGAATGTCAAAGTGAAG
Source organism: Musca domestica (assembly GCF_030504385.1). NCBI lineage: Eukaryota > Metazoa > Arthropoda > Insecta > Diptera > Muscidae > Musca > Musca domestica. The sequence goes on along the minus strand of NW_026712346.1, from coordinate 16,326,558 downwards.
AAATTCAAGTAAGCGCGGGTAAACGGCGGGAGTAACTATGACTCTCTTAAGGTAGCCAAATGCCTCGTCATCTAATTAGTGACGCGCATGAATGGATTAACGAGATTCCTACTGTCCCTATCTACTCACTTGTCGTTGAGCCGTTGAAGAGAACAGACGTGATATTTTGCCTAGCTGAAAAAGTGTAATTATTTCGGGTGAAGTGTTTGCGAAATTTTCTTTCTGCTCTTAACGCAGATATTAAATTTTCTGACTCTGTCAGTTGCATTAAGTTGTTGGTGGGGAATCCCTTGGGTATTCCAAAGGTGTCTCGCCATAACGAACATACAGTGCGCGGAAGTGAGTTGTGTGGATTTGGTGTCTCGTGGCCATTGTGTGTTTGGTTGCTGGAGGAGACTTGGTTGGACCAGTGTTTGGTGCTGTGTCCACTGGACTTGTCTGGTGTAAGTAGTGAGTTGGAAACCTTGCCTGCGGTGAGTGCTTGATTTTGTTTTTGGACTGGATTGTGTTTTGGACACTACGATTGCGACATCTGGTGGGGAATAGTTGATTAGTGTGTTGGGTGTGTCTGGGATATGCCTCCGAAGGCACAAAGGAAGAAGAAGGGTGGGTCGATGTCGGAGGTGAATTCTGAGGTCTCGGACATGGAGGTGAGGGTGGTGTGGTGCTCCGGAGCTTATGCCTCCCCTGCTGGGCGAAGGTTGCGCCACGGAGAGTGAGCAGAGTTCGGATGGTGGAGAGGAGGCGAAGCGACAGAAGCTGGGTTCTCCGCAGAAGAAGGCTGGTGAGGTGTGCTGTTGTTGTTGCTGGTGAGGGTGGTGCAGGTGCTGGTGTCTCTGGTGGTCGTGTACCAGTGGGTGATTTATCTGGTAGTGAGCGTGCAAGGAGAGCAGAGGGCTAGCCGCTCTCGTGCAAGGAGGTCTGCTCCTAAGTCTGTTGGTGGGTGTCTGTGCTGAAATGAAGGGAGTACGGACTCTCTTCTGGATTTGTTGTGCGAGAGTCAATGCAGCGCTGAAACGACACGGGAGGTGATCTCTTTGGCCAGCAATACGAAGAGATGCTGATGCGAGCCATTGTAGAAAATGAGAGGCTGAAGGGGAAGTTGGAGGCTTGAGCAGTTGCGGCTCGTGGTGTGTGGCCCTGTTCCGGGCCTTCTGTTGCAGTTTTGCGGCGCCCCTTGTGGTGTCTGCAGCGGTTCCTGCAGTGCCTGTTGCGGTACCTGTTCGAAAGCCAGTAGAAACCTGGTCAGTGGTGGTGAGGTCGAAGAAAGGGAAATCCAGCAAGGAGGTAGTGAAAAAGGTGGTTGATGAAGTGGGCCCTACTCTTGGTGTGAGGGTTCATGAGGTAAAGGAGGTGCGTGATGGAGGGGCAGTGATCAGGACACCATCTGTTGCGGAAAGAGAGAAGATAGTTGCCAACACCAAATTTGCTGACGTAGGTTTGGAGGTGTCAGTAAATGACAAGCTGGGCCCGAAGGTGATTGTGCAGAGAGTTCATTCTGAACTAACGCCGGATGAGTTCATGAGTGAACTCTATGAGCTGAACTTTGCGGAGATAATGACTCTGGATGTGTTTAAGAAGAGTGTGCGCCTGTCTAGTGGGCCTTGGAGGACTGGTGAGGGGGAGTCCAAGGTGAATGTTGTGCTGGAGTGTTCGGAACGTGTAGCAGAGAAGCTGAGTGCCGAGGGAGCCTACATTAAGTGGTTCCGCTTCATTGTGCGGAGGCAGGATCCTGTTCCCTCGTGCTATCGATGCCTGGGTTTGACCATCGGATAAGGAGTGCCGGATGCGAGCAGAAGTTTGTAGGAGCTGTGGTGGCTGGGCATATGAGCGTGAGTGTCCGAATCCAATCGTTGCGGAATTGCGAGTTGAAGGGACTCCAGCTGGGCATTTATGTTGTCAGCATGCTGCCCGGTGTATGCTGCTTTGACGGCGAGGGCGAACGCTAGGCATTGATGATGATACTCCAGTATAACTGCCAGAGGTCTGCGAGTGTGATGCACGAGTTTGGCCAGTCGCTTCTCCGTATGGGTGCAACCTTCGCGTTGATTCAAGAGCCGTATGTTAGAGATGGGTGTGTGCGGGGGCTTCCGGGGGGGATGCGTGTCTTTACTGACGTGGGAGGAGACTCTGCTATAGTTGTTGTTGACAGTGACATTGACTGTACAGTTGTCTCAAGTAGCCAATGGGGGTTATGTCTGTCCGTTGAGTGGGCGGGGGAAAGATGTTGTTGGCTAGCATCTATTGTAGATTTAGCTCTCCGTTGGAGCCCTATTTAAGGTATATGGATACGGTACTACTCCTTGCGAGTAGTTGTCCGCTTATCCTAGGTTTAGACGCGAATGCATCCTCCTCACTGTGGTTCTCGAAGATGTCCAGCCATAGTTCTGGCCATCAGAATCGCGTACGAGGAGAGATGCTAGGCGAATGGGTGTTAGCGAGGGGCGTCGGAGATTTTGAATGAGCCCTCGGATCTGTATACCTTTGATGGGCCCTCGGGAGTTAGCGACATTGACGTGACGGCTGCAAATGGGGCAGCAATGACTGTTTACCAATTTTGCTGGCGTGTTGTTGATGACTGGGGTGTTAGTGACCATAATCTCATTGAGCTTGTGGTCACGCCGCGGGGACGTACGCAGGGAACAGAGCGTTTCAGGGCTTGGAAGGAACGAGACGTGAACTGGGACCTATATGCGAACCGTGTTAGGGAGGCTGCTATGCCATTAGCGGACTTAGGGCACTGACCATAGATGACCAGGTTAGCAGGTTGAACGAGTGGATGAGCGGAGTCAATGACGAGCTCCTTGGTAGACGCCGTAAGGTTAAACCAAGTAAGGTCAAATGGTGGACCCGTGAGCTAAGTCTGATGCGGAGGAGACTCAGTCGCCTTAGGAAGAGATTCCAACGGGCTAGACGTACCAATGCGGAGGACTTAGCTCAGCGTAAAACTGAGTTCCTTGCTTTCCTTAGGACGTACAAGGACGAGCTGTCTAGGAGTAAAGAAGACAATTGGAGGAGATTTATCCAGGACAATAAAGACGATCCATGGGGTAAAGTATACCGTGTGTGCCGGCATGGTGGGTCATGTAGTCAGGGCGACCTACAGGCATTGCGTAGCAGCTCTACGGCAATGACCTCGGGGTGGGGGGAGAGCGTAGGGCTTTTGTTGGGATCATTCTTTCCCAGTTCGGAGACTCAGACATTTCCTCCGCTTGTTGATGAATTGGCTGAGCCTCCGGCAGTGGAAAGGTTAGAAGTTTCGGACAGTATCTGTCGGATTAGAAGCAGAAAGTCGCCTGGTATCGACGGTATGACTGGTCGGATGTATAAAGCCATCTGGAAGGTCATGCCTGAGTATATCGAGTCAGTGTTTAGCCGCTGCATGAGCCAAGGGTACTTCCCGCGTGCGTGGAAGATTGCTAGAGTGGTGGTGCTACTTAAGTCGCCAGATAGAGTAAGGAGTGATCCTCGCTCATATCGGGGCATTAGTCTGCTTCCAGTTCTTGGAAAAGTACTGGAGAGGATTATGGTGTCTAGGCTTAAGGAGCGCTACTCCGAAGGTACATCGCCGCATCAATTCGGTTTTACCGAGGGTAGAAGTACTGTGGACGCGTGGTTGCATGTGCAGAATAGCCTGAGCGGGTCAAATGCCAAGTATGTCGTTGGCATTTTTGTCGATTTTAAGGGTGCATTTGACTTCCTTTTATGGGATAGCGTGCTCACGAGGTTGTTAGCGATCGGTTGCCAGGAAATTGGTCTTTGGTCAAGCTACTTTCGTGATAGAAAGGCTTGCGTCGTGGGATCCAGTGCTTCGGTCTGGAAGGATGTCCAACGTGGTTGCCCTCAGGGGTCCATCTGTGGCCCATTTATTTGGAACCTCATGATGGATCCTCTGTTGCGGGAGCTCTCGGCGTCCTTCAAGGTTTGTGCTTATGCGGATGACTTGCTTATCATGGTTGAAGGTGAGTCTCGCCTTGAGCTAGAGACTCGTGGTGAGCAGGCTATGCGTATAGTCCAAGCATGGAGTGATCGAGTTGGCGTTGAGGTTGCGAGTGACAAGACATCGTTGATGATGCTGAAAGGCAGACTTGCTCATAGTCGACCTCCGCTTATACGAGCTGGTGAACGTGGCATAAGATACGCAAGTACAATTAAGTATTTGGGTATCCATATGAAGGAAAGATTAATTTTCTGGTGCACCTTGATCACCTGAAGGAGAAGCTAACTAGAGTGGTGGGAATGGTCAGGCGTGTTTTGCGGACTGATTGGGGCTTGAGCAGGCGTTCCGTGCGTATCATATATGAAGGCCTGTTTGTTGCCTGCGCAACTTATGGGGCTCCTGTGTGGTACAAAACCGGTGCGTCTGTGTTGGGTCGGAAAAAGCTCCTGTCGTGTCAGCGGGTCGTCATGTTAGCGTGTTTGCCTGTGTGTAGGACTGTGTCCACTGATGCACTGCAGGTGCTGCTTGGCGCCGTGCCGCTTGACCTGGAAGTGAGAAGTAGGGCTATTCTGTATAAGCTGAAACGCGGTTTGCAGCTGGCTGAGGATGAGAACTGGCTCAGCCCTTCTGATCTGGCAGATGGGGATATTAGGCGGTACAAGGCGCTCCTTCGGGAGTGCGTTGTTAATTTTTGGAGGACAAGGTGGACGGACAGTGACAAGGGAAGGGTGACGTACGAATTTATTCGTGACGCAACGTTCGTACTGGACCGGCCAGACTTTCGCTTCGGCTTAAGTACTGGTTTCTTACTGACGGGGCATGGCTCTCTCAATGCATTTTTGCATAAGAGAGGCCTTGCCCAGACGGATTTATGTGGGTGCGGGATGACCGAGGACTGGGTGCATATACTGACGGAATGCCAGTTACTATAATGACATTAGATGTTTAGCAATATGGGTATTACGTATGGAGGGGCGGGGTGGGATTTCAGTAGGGTCCTTGAAGACGATC
>NW_026712346.1:16304107-16311607 GCF_030504385.1 Musca domestica | reverse complement strand
ATAGATCTATTATATATAGCGCTTGAATACTTGTATTCTATAATGGCACATTAATCTTGATTTTTGTGTTTATTATATGCGCTTATATGATTTACAATGCGAAAGATTCAGGATACCTTCGGGACCCGTCTTGAAACACGGACCAAGGAGTCTAACATATTTGCAAGTTATTGGGAATTTAAACCTAATAGCGAAATTAACATAACTTTTATGGGATTAGTTTTTAGTCTATTTATAGTCTATTAATTCAATCCCGGGGCGTTCTATCAGTTATGCATAATAATATTTATATTATTTATGCCTCTAACCAGAGCGTACCTTGAGCATATATGCTGTGACCCGAAAGATGGTGAACTATACTTGATCAGGTTGAAGTCAGGGGAAACCCTGATGGAAGACCGAAACAGTTCTGACGTGCAAATCGATTGTCAGAATTGAGTATAGGGGCGAAAGACCAATCGAACCATCTAGTAGCTGGTTCCCTCCGAAGTTTCCCTCAGGATAGCTGGTGCATTTAAAAATTATGTAAAATAATCTTATCTGGTAAAGCGAATGATTAGAGGCCTTAGGGTCGAAACGACCTTAACCTATTCTCAAACTTTAAATGGGTAAGAACCACACCTTTCTTGGTATGAAGGTGTGGTTGTGATATAATGTGCCCAGTGGGCCACTTTTGGTAAGCAGAACTGGCGCTGTGGGATGAACCAAACGTAATGTTACGGTGCCCAAATTGACAACTCATGCAGATACCATGAAAGGCGTTGGTTGCTTAAAACAGCAGGACGGTGGACATGGAAGTCGTAATCCGCTAAGGAGTGTGTAACAACTCACCTGCCGAAGCAACTAGCCCTTAAAATGGATGGCGCTTAAGTTGTATACCTATACATTACCGCTAAAGTAAATGGTTTATATTCAATTTCGGTTGGATTTTAAACTTTGAAACTTTAGTGAGTAGGAGGGTACAATGGTGTGCATGGAAGTGTTTGGCGTAAGCCTGCATGGAGCCGCCATTGGCACAGATCTTGGTGGTAGTAGCAAATAATCGAATGAGACCTTGGAGGACTGAAGTGGAGAAGGGTTTCGTGTGAACAGTGGTTGATCACGAGTTAGTCGGTCCTAAGTTCAAGGCGAAAGCTGAAAATTTTCAAGTTATAATTGACAATTGCAAAATTGTGTGATTAAACACTTGAATAATTTTGAACGAAAGGGAATACGGTTCCAATTCCGTAACCTGTTGAGTATCCGTTTGTTATTAAATATGGGCCTTGTGCTCATCCTGGCAACAGGAACGACCATAAAGAAGCCGTCGAGAGGTATCGGAAGAGTTTTCTTTTCTGTTTTATAGTCGTACTACCATGGAAGTCTTTCGAAGAGAGATATGGTAGATGGACTAGAAGAGCATGACATTTACTGTTGTGTCGATATTTTCTCCTCGGACCTTGAAAATTTATGGTGGGGTCACGCAAACTTCTCAACAGGCCGTACCAATATCCGCAGCTGGTCTCCAAGGTGAAGAGTCTCTAGTCGATAGAATAATGTAGGTAAGGGAAGTCGGCAAATTAGATCCGTAACTTCGGGATAAGGATTGGCTCTGAAGATTGAGATAGTCGGGCTTGATTGGGAAGCAATAACATGGTTTACGTACTCGTTCTGGGTAAATAGAGATCTCCGGATCTTGTTCCTCGGATAGTTGCTATGTAACCAATTGTGGAACTTTCTTGCTAAAATTTATTGGGTTGCATCGCAAGGTGTGTACTCTTTAAATTATAACGACTATCAATTAACAATCAATTCAGAACTGGCACGGACTTGGGGAATCCGACTGTCTAATTAAAACAAAGCATTGTGATGGCCCTAGCGGGTGTTGACACAATGTGATTTCTGCCCAGTGCTCTGAATGTCAAAGTGAAGAAATTCAAGTAAGCGCGGGTAAACGGCGGGAGTAACTATGACTCTCTTAAGGTAGCCAAATGCCTCGTCATCTAATTAGTGACGCGCATGAATGGATTAACGAGATTCCTACTGTCCCTATCTACTCACTTGACGTTGAGTGTTTGACGAGAGAAGACGTGGTATTTTTGCTTAGTGAAAAAGTGTTAAAATTTCGAGTGAATCTATCGTGAAATTTCTTGTCTCGCTCTTCAGCGAAATAAAAATTTTCTGACTCTGTCAGTTGTATTAAGTTGTTGGTGGGGAATCCTTTGGGGTAAACCATTGGTGTCTCACCGCAGCAGACATTCCGTGCGCGCGCCAGTGTGTGGTATATGGACATTTGGAATCTGGAATTGACAAGTGCAGTGTTTTGGCTATCGAGTTTGGTTAACGTTTTGGACATTGGTTTCTTGGTCGGAGTGCTCTGGTCATTGAGGAGCTTGGCTTCCATACAAAAGTGTGGTTAAGTTGAATGCTATTTTGTGCCGCATACATAGTTGGTGTCGGTAAGTAGTTATACTTATTTATTGTACGCCATCTATTGGACAATAGTGTTCATTGCTGACTTGGTTGTTGGCTGGACTAAGTCAACATGACTAAGAGAGTGAGGAAGAAGAAGACGAGTGTGTTGGCTGACGGTTCTGTGGTTGAGACGGAGATGACGGTGGACGAATCGTCAGGCATTGAGGAGGTGATGCAGCCTCCCCCTGCGAGGAAGATTGTGCGGAACACAGACAGTGAGGTTTCTGGTGAAGAAGGAGGTGATGGGGCGAAACGCTTTAAAGCTGGTACTCCGCTTGCGCAGAGGAAAGCTGTGGGTGTTGAAGGTGTGGGTGATGCTGCTAGTGCAGTAACCGATGGTGTGGGTGTTTCGGCTAGCGACGGACCTAGCTGTAGCAACGCTGCTGCAGCGAAGGTAGTCTTGAGCGACAGTGAGGTTGAAGCCCTTGGGAGTAAGCGGCAGAGCAGACCGCGTAGGCGTAGTCAGCAGACTGTTGTTGGAGGAGGAATAGGAGTAGGGGCTATGAAGCAAATCACTGATAGTCTGGTTGAGGTAGCCTTAGGCGGAGGCGTCAGTAGTGACGTTGCCAAGGTGATTATTGCTCATGCTGGCAGATATGAGACGTTGTTGATGCAGATGATGGTGGAGAACGAGAGATTGAGGGGAAGACTTGATGTCTATGAGACCAGTGGCGTACCTATGGTTTCAAGGCCTCCTGTAAGTGTTGCTGCCCCTGTCGTTAGGCCCTCTGTTCCGGGAGCTGTTGCTACCTTGCCTGCTGTACCTGTGGCTATCCCTAAACCGGTTGAGACGTGGTCCGTGGTTGTTAAGGGGAAGAAAGGTTCAACGTCCAAAGAAGTGGTTAAGAAAGTGGTGGATGAAGTGGGTCCCTCGCTGGGAGAAATGGGTGTGCGTATCCATGGCGTTAAGCCTACGCGTGATGGTGGTGCCGTCATTCGCACCCCGTCAGTTGCTGAGAGGGAAAGAATCGCTTCTAATGCGAAGTTCCAAGAAGTCGGTCTGGAGGTCAGTGTCAATGATAGATTGGGACCAAAGGTTGTGGTGCATAGAGTACATTCTCAGATTAGCCCAGATGAGTTCATGACGGAGATGTATGAAATGAATCTGAAGACAATAATGTCTCCTGAGACTTACAAGAAGTCGGTAAGGCTGGTCTCCACTCCGTGGAAGTGTGATCCTGACAAGACTGTCAATGTTACGCTGGAATGCACAAACAGGGTTATGGAGAAGTTTGTGGAAGAGGGCGTATATATAAGGTGGTTCCGCTTTATTGTACGTGCCCTAGATGCTGTACCTTCGTGTCACCGGTGCTTCAGTTTTGACCACTGGGTGAGGAACTGCAGGATGACCGAAGATGTTTGTCGGCGCTGTAGTATGGCAGGACATGTGGCGTCTCGATGCCCAAACCCCTGTCATTGCAGGAATTGTGAGTTTAAGGGCCTTCCTGCGGATCATATGATGATCTCGCCGATGTGTCCCTTGTATGCGGCGATGATGGCGAGGGCGAACGCTAGACACTAATGGAGCTGCATATTCTCCAGCTTAATTGTCAGGGTTCTAGGTCGGTGATGCATGAGTTTGGACAGGCGCTATGTAGTATTGGAGCTGTCATTGCTCTTATTCAGGAGCCATACACGGTTGGTGGAGTTGTTCGAGGTTTGCCTATGGGTATGCGGGTCTTCGCAGACTCTCGTGGAGATGCAGCAGTCATTGTTTGCGATCCTAGCTTGGACTGTACGGTGGTCAGCAGGAGTATGTGGGGGACATGTGTCTCTGTTGAAGGAGGTTTTGGCAGAATCCTTGTAGCTAGCATTTATTGCAGATTTAGTGCACCGTTGGAACCCTATCTCAGGTACATGGATACGGTGTTACTCCTCGCGAGTAATAACCCGCTCATCCTCAGCCTGGATGCGAACGCATCTTCCTCCATGTGGTTCTCTAAGATGTCCAGACACTCGTCTGGGTATCAGAACCACATGAGAGGAGAGATGCTTAGTGAGTGGATGATTGCGATGAGCGTGGGAGTTTTAAATGAGCCGAGTGACATGTATACCTTTGATGGGCCCAACGGTGTAAGCGACATAGATGTCACTGCTGCAAATCGTGCAGCTTTTGCTGCCTTTAGATTTAGCTGGTGGATCTCTGAGGAATGGGGTGTTAGTGACCATAGGTTGATCCACATTAAGGTCTCAAGTGACATGAGTCCTAGGACAATTGAGCATTCCAGATCTTGGTACGATCGTGAAGTTGACGAGGGCATTTATGCTGAATGTTTGAAAGCTGTGGTAGAACCACTTGAACAATTTAGAAGGCTGACACTAGAAGCTCAAGTTAGTAGTCTGGACCGATGGATATGCGAGGTGAATGATGCCTTGCTTGGTAGGCGTCGTAAGGCCTTACCAAGCAAGGTAAGCTGGTGGACAAGAGAATTGGATCTGATGCGGAGATCTGTTGGCCGCCTCAGGAAGCGATTCCAGAGGTCAAGACGGGTCAATGCTGACGATCTTTCCCAGCGAAAAGCCGAATATTTGTCTGCTCTCAGAGCTTATAAGGACGGCATATCCAGAAGGAAGGATGAGGACTGGAGGAACTTTGTTCGTGGTAACTGCGATGACCCCTGGGGAAGAGTCTATCGCATATGTAGAGGTAGGGAAAGGGTGACTGACTTGGCATCCTTCCAGGCATCTAATGTGCTATCTTCTTGGAGTGAGAGTGTGGCAACCCTATTGGAAAACTTCTTTCCTGAGGCTGTGGAGGCTACTTCCGTGTCCTTAAACGGGGAGTCAATTGACCCTCCGCCTCTGGACAGAGCTGAGATTGCTGAGAGTGTGGGTAGGATTCGAAGCCGTAAGTCTCCAGGTATTGATGGTATTACTGGAAGGATGGTGAAAGCTGTCTGGAAAGGAATTCCGGAATACCTGGAGACCATTCTTAGTGGTTGCCTTAGAGAACGAAGTTTTCCAACGGTGTGGAAGAGAGCTCGTGTGGTGGTCCTCCTGAAGTCGCCTGATAAAGACAGGAGAAATCCTCGTTCTTATCGCGGCATCAGTCTTCTCCCAGTACTTGCAAAAGTGCTTGAGAGAATACTGGTGTCGAGACTGATGGAAATCTACGGCGAAAGGTCCTCCATACACCAGTATGGATTTAAGAAGGGTCGTAGCGTTGAGGATGCCTGGATGTATGTTAAGAGTGTGATAAGTCAGTCGTCTGCTAAATATGTCCTTGGCATATTTGTAGACTTCAAAGGTGCCTTTGACTACCTCTCTTGGGACAAGGTTATCGGGAGATTGGAAGAGCTCGGATGTAGGGAGATTGACCTTTGGAGGAGCTATTTCTCGGACAGGAATGCATGTGTAGAAGGTGCTAGTGGCCAAGTATGGAGAAGGGTTACGAGAGGTTGTCCACAGGGTTCCATTTGTGGTCCATACATATGGAACATAATGATGGATCCCCTACTGCACACTCTCTCTCAATCCTTCAAAGTCTGTGCATATGCTGATGATTTGCTTATCGTTATTGAAGGTCAGTCCCGTTCTGAGTTAGAAAGAAGAGGAGAGCAGGCGATAAGTATCACTGGTGAATGGGGACTTAATGTGGGTGTGGAACTTGCCGCAGACAAAACATCTATGATGCTGTTTAAAGGCAAATTATCACATGGTCGTCCTCCATTGATTAGGACAAATGGCAGGAGTTTAAGGTATGATACCAAAGTTAAATACCTGGGTATTATGGTTGGTGAGAGGATGAACTTCCTGGCGCACATTAAATATGTGAATGACAAGCTGCTCGCTGTGGTGGGTAAAGTCAGAAGGATCCTAAGGAGTGATTGGGGACTCAGCAGACGAGCTGTACGCACCATATATGGAGGGCTATTTGTTGCCTGTGTAACATATGGTTCACCTATATGGTATAGTACTGTGATGTCTGCTGCAGGGCTTAGGAAAATTCTGACCTGCCAGCGAGTGGCTTTGCTTGGTTGTATGCCTGTTTGTAGGACGGTATCGACGGACGCGCTCCAGGTCTTGTTAGGTGTTCCTCCCCTGGATCTAGAGGTAACACGGCGGGGCATTACATTTAAGATCAAGAGAGGTTTACCTCTATCGGAGCAAGACTGGGTGTCGGAGTTGGAGGTGTCTCGATGATATGGCGAGAAACAAGGCTCTTCTTCTTGAGCGTATGATCAGCAGGTGGCAAAATAGATGGAACGAGAGCCAGAACGGGAGAGTCACATATGGATTTATCCCAGATGTGACGTTCGTTATGAATCGTCCAAGCTTTGGTTTTGGCCTTAGTCTTGGATTCATATTAACTGGACATGGTTCCCTAAATGCTTTTCTACACGCTAGGGGCCTGTCTGACACTGCTGAATGTGCATGTGGCAGGGGTCGTGAGAACTCCGCGCATGTGCTGACGCAGTGTCCATTGTATGATGACATACGCGACATTAATAGAATGGGGATTGTTCTTGTTGGCGACCGATGGGACTTTAGTAAGTGTTTGGATGACGAGGGTACTTTTCAAGCTTTGGACTTGTTCTCCAAAGAAGTCTTCAATAGAAGAAGGACTGCTGCTCTGGAAACCGAGAGCTAACCACCTCGTAATTGTGCCCTGATTTGTTTCAGAATTGCTGCGCCTGTCCAGTCTCTAAATTGCTGGTCTTCCTTGGTGGTTGTTGGTTTTTGTGGCTTGCTGTTAGTGTCTTCGTTGTTGGTTGGTGTCTTTTCCACTGTGTCATGTAGTGGGATCCTTCGTGAGGAGGGTCTTGTTTATTGTTGTGTCTTTTGTCTCTGCTTGTGAAGGTGATGGCCATCTATTGGTCGCAAGTCACCCGTGAGGGAGACTGAGTCGTTGTCTGTGTGTCCACTGTTGATGTGTTTTGTTTTTTAACATTGCTGGTTTGTGATGGCGTTGGTCACCAGTCCAGGATTGTTTGGAATCCAACTGGTAGTAACTTCGGTTACGAAGCCTGACCGGAGGCTATATTCTGGTACCGCGGGTGCCAGGTGCCCCTAGGTCCTTGGACCTAGCCTGGCAGTTGGTGTTGG
>NW_026712346.1:16299107-16301607 GCF_030504385.1 Musca domestica | reverse complement strand
ATATAGAAGTGATGAAGACTTGTCTTCGTTACTTAGAATAATCGTAAATTGCCATATGAACAGCAAGCATTGAGGACTTGTCTTCTTTGCTTGCTGTATTACAGCAAGTGATGGGGCTTGTCTTCATTGCTTGCTGTAAAATAGTTTCAACTTGTCGTCTTTGTTAGAGACGTATAATATAAAAGCGTTGGTAATGGTTTCAACTTGTCGTCTTTGTTAGAGACGCTATTGATAATAAGTTAATAACTTATAAATAACACACATAACATGAGAAAAAATGGAGATAAACATAAGAACGTATGTGAGTTGTCGATTATGTGGCGTTGGAATACTACGAATTGTACATTCTTCATGATGTACAAGGTTCCAACATTATGTCATGTTTGAGAGGACTAATGCATATGTTCTAATTTATCTTTAGTAGAAAATTTTTGCTGATCAATATTGGAATACTACGATTGTGTAGAGTGTGTGAAAGCATGCTCTATGCAGTTCCGATATTGAGGGCCCCGGGGGAGTTAAGCCCTGCAAAAATTTTTTCATTTTTTTGACTTAGTAAAATAAGTAAAAGGGGGGCTCCCCCCCACTCGCCACACACAAAAAAGCACTTAGAGGAAGAAATAAAATTCGCGGCGTTAGCCGCGAAGATTTTTCGGAATTTTGGTGTTGTGAGATGGCTATGGATGGACTAGTTGAGTGTGGTGTCGATATCATTGAATTTGATGATGTTTTCACTACTAGTAGACTGGCACTTCCATGTCTTGTGGATGTGAAAGACAATCAACTACTTCCCTCGGTGGCTGTAAGTCTATTCCACTTGACTGCTTTGAATGAATGTAAAAGACCGATGGTCGCCTCGAGAGAGGTGGCTGTTGGTCTCATTTCATTTGGGCAAAAACGAAGATAACTATGTTGTGTGTCTATGGATGCATATAAATAGTTGTCGATGAATGATGAACCAAAGTAGTACTTCTATGAGAAATACATTGTATTTTTCTAAGTTGATATTGCTTTGGTTCGATTTTTTATACTTGGGATACCCGGTCCCAAATCGAAGAAAATGTCCAAAAAGCGAAAGATTGACCACATATTACATAGCGAAAGTGGTTGGCGGTATCAAATACTGCTTGAAATTGGTAGCTAAATGTTCAGTCATCACTCTAGTGACTTACCTCAATCAATACAAGAGATTCCTACTGTCCCTATCATTCACAGAAGAATATAGGCAAATTGTTTGAAGATTGTACAAAATACCTTATTTCATTCGTCTAACTGAACGGCGGGACTAAGTGTTGCTACAAAATGATTGCTACACGTCTATTCTACCATTTAGCAAAAAGTTCGAATGGATTCATGACATTCCTACTGTCCCTAGCTTTCACAGATGAAGAATATAAAAGGTAATTTTTGTATGAGAATCATCCAAAACAGCTTATATTCTTCGAATGGGGTTAAACGGCTACTGGAGTATTTTACTTCAGAATGGTTTCAAAATGTCTAGTCATCATTCTAGTGACTTATTTGAACATATCCAAAGAAGAGAAGACCAAAATATAAAAATCTAACCATATCCATCCGCCCTAGTTAATATGGTGATACACCAAATAAACGTAAATTGCCAAAGAAAAATGTCTGAATTGACTAACATAATATCTATTTCGAATAGCTATATTGTAATAAAGTCATATCAGACATAAAAAGAATTTTTGATTTTTTATGAATTTTTTCGCCTTTAATACTGTTGATAAAAATCAAGAAAAAATCATAATAAATTGAAAATTACATGAAAATTGCCAGGAAATGATGCATAATGATCGCTACTTAATGTAGCAACATTATGCCGAACAAATTTTTACAATTTGTTCAATGTACGATTTTTAAGAATTTTTTATGCCATTTTTGGAAAATATTAAAAAAATCGAAAAATATTCATGAAAAATCGAAAAATGCACATAGAAATATAGAAAACGGCTTAAATGATAGCTATTGATCAATGCTATCAACATAAAATGAAATAACTTGGGTAATTTCAATGTGTAATTTTTAAGAAATATTTTTCGTATTTTTCAATAATATTTAGAAAATGGAAAAAAATTCACCAAAAATCGAAAAATGCTCGTAAATTGCCAAAATCTAGGCATAAAAGATCGCTTCTACATTGGGCTCTTTTATGCCAAAAGAATTCCATTAATATTTCCACTTTTCTATTTTTTATGAATTTATTTTGTAGTTTTTCAATATATTAAAAACAATAAAATATTCATAGAAATTCGAAATGGGTAAATATTGTGGATTTTCTTTGATAAAACAATGTAAAATGCCTATCTAAATTATTCCTGAAAATTTCATAGAAATCGGATAATAAATAAATATTTTAGAAATAAAATATGATGAAAATAATATATATTATTCATCGATTTTCTCTATAAATTGCCAGAAAAAATGAAAAAAATTTTAAATGTTGAGAAAAAATTTTTCTTCATTTAAAATAAATTGCCCG
>NW_026712346.1:16289107-16294107 GCF_030504385.1 Musca domestica | reverse complement strand
GAAAGACCAATCGAACCATCTAGTAGCTGGTTCCCTCCGAAGTTTCCCTCAGGATAGCTGGTGCATTTAAAAATTATGTAAAATAATCTTATCTGGTAAAGCGAATGATTAGAGGCCTTAGGGTCGAAACGACCTTAACCTATTCTCAAACTTTAAATGGGTAAGAACCACACCTTTCTTGGTATGAAGGTGTGGTTGTGATATAATGTGCCCAGTGGGCCACTTTTGGTAAGCAGAACTGGCGCTGTGGGATGAACCAAACGTAATGTTACGGTGCCCAAATTGACAACTCATGCAGATACCATGAAAGGCGTTGGTTGCTTAAAACAGCAGGACGGTGGACATGGAAGTCGTAATCCGCTAAGGAGTGTGTAACAACTCACCTGCCGAAGCAACTAGCCCTTAAAATGGATGGCGCTTAAGTTGTATACCTATACATTACCGCTAAAGTAAATGGTTTATATTCAATTTCGGTTGGATTTTAAACTTTGAAACTTTAGTGAGTAGGAGGGTACAATGGTGTGCATGGAAGTGTTTGGCGTAAGCCTGCATGGAGCCGCCATTGGCACAGATCTTGGTGGTAGTAGCAAATAATCGAATGAGACCTTGGAGGACTGAAGTGGAGAAGGGTTTCGTGTGAACAGTGGTTGATCACGAGTTAGTCGGTCCTAAGTTCAAGGCGAAAGCTGAAAATTTTCAAGTTATAATTGACAATTGCAAAATTGTGTGATTAAACACTTGAATAATTTTGAACGAAAGGGAATACGGTTCCAATTCCGTAACCTGTTGAGTATCCGTTTGTTATTAAATATGGGCCTTGTGCTCATCCTGGCAACAGGAACGACCATAAAGAAGCCGTCGAGAGGTATCGGAAGAGTTTTCTTTTCTGTTTTATAGTCGTACTACCATGGAAGTCTTTCGAAGAGAGATATGGTAGATGGACTAGAAGAGCATGACATTTACTGTTGTGTCGATATTTTCTCCTCGGACCTTGAAAATTTATGGTGGGGTCACGCAAACTTCTCAACAGGCCGTACCAATATCCGCAGCTGGTCTCCAAGGTGAAGAGTCTCTAGTCGATAGAATAATGTAGGTAAGGGAAGTCGGCAAATTAGATCCGTAACTTCGGGATAAGGATTGGCTCTGAAGATTGAGATAGTCGGGCTTGATTGGGAAGCAATAACATGGTTTACGTACTCGTTCTGGGTAAATAGAGATCTCCGGATCTTGTTCCTCGGATAGTTGCTATGTAACCAATTGTGGAACTTTCTTGCTAAAATTTATTGGGTTGCATCGCAAGGTGTGTACTCTTTAAATTATAACGACTATCAATTAACAATCAATTCAGAACTGGCACGGACTTGGGGAATCCGACTGTCTAATTAAAACAAAGCATTGTGATGGCCCTAGCGGGTGTTGACACAATGTGATTTCTGCCCAGTGCTCTGAATGTCAAAGTGAAGAAATTCAAGTAAGCGCGGGTAAACGGCGGGAGTAACTATGACTCTCTTAAGGTAGCCAAATGCCTCGTCATCTAATTAGTGACGCGCATGAATGGATTAACGAGATTCCTACTGTCCCTATCTACTCACTTGACGTTGAGCAGTTGATGAGAACGGTCGTGTAATTTTGCTAGCGGAAAAATTGTGTTAAAATTCGGGTGAAGTTATTGCGAAATTTCTTGTCTCGCTCTTAACGCGAAATTCAGATTTTCTGACTCTGTCAGTGATATTAAGTTGTTGGTGGGGAATCCTCTGGGCAACCATTGGTGTCTCACCGCAGCGGACATTTAGTGCGCGCCAGTGTGTGGTTTTGGAAGTGCTGGAATCTCGTTGTGACAAGTGCGGTCTTTGGTTATTGAGTTTGGTTTACGTTTTGGACAATTGGTTTTTCTCGGCTGGAGTGCCTTTGGCCACTGAATTTGGTGTCTCACTTATTGTGAGGTTAAGTTGAATTTGGTGTCTCACTTATTGTGAGGTTAAGTTGAAGCAATTGTGCTTAACTTCCTTTTGGTAAGTGTTTGGCTT
Organism: Musca domestica; assembly: GCF_030504385.1. Taxonomy (NCBI): domain Eukaryota; kingdom Metazoa; phylum Arthropoda; class Insecta; order Diptera; family Muscidae; genus Musca; species Musca domestica. The sequence goes on along the minus strand of NW_026712346.1, from coordinate 16,292,080 downwards.
TGTTGTGACTGGAATTGTACTTGGACTTTGATTACGACATCTGGTGGGTGATAGTTGGAATTGTTTTCGAGGGGTTTGTGTCTTGGACATGCCTCCGAAAGTGGTGAAGAAGAAGAAGGGCTCGGTTTCGGAAGTGAATTCCGAAACCTCAGACATGGAGGTGGACGGTGGTGTGGGCGGATCGGCTGAGGTACTGATGCCTCCTCCCACTGGGCGTAGGTTGCGCCATACGGAGAGTGAGCAGAGTTCAGATGGCGGGGAGGAATCCAAGCGTCAGAAGCTTGGTTCCCCATTGAAGAAGGGTGGTGCGGGTGCTGTTGTGGGTGTTGTTGATGCTGTTGGTGCGGCTGGTGATGGTGTTGTTGTTGGTGGTGAGGGAGTTGGTGTAGCGTCTGGTGGTGAGCGCGCGAAGGATGGGCAGAGGGAGAGCCGATCTCGTGCAAAGAGGTCAACTTCGAAGTCAGCTGGTGGAGTGTCGGTGTTGGAAATGAAGGGAGTCACCGACTCTCTTCTGGACCTTTTGTGCGAGAGTAATTGCAGTGCTGACACGACGCGTGAGGTGATCTCTTTGGCCAGTAGGTACGAAGAGATGTTGATGCGTGCAATTGTGGAAAATGAGAGGCTTAAGGGGAAATTGGAGGCTTTTGAGCAGCTCTCGGCTCGCGGTGTGGTGGGCCCTGCTCCAGGGCCGTCTGTTGTTGCTGCTTCTGGTCCGGTGCCACTTGTTGTGCCTCAGGCCTTGCCTGCTGCACCTGTTGTTGCTTCCGCGCCAAAAGCTGTGGAAACCTGGTCGGTAGTGGTGAGGTCGAAGAAGGGCAACTCTAGCAAGGAGGTGGTCAAGAAGGTGGTGGATGAGGTGGGCCCTACTCTTGGCGTCAGAGTGCACGAAGTGAAGGAGGTGAGAGATGGCGGTGCGGTAATAAGAACTCCCTCTGTTGCTGAGAGGGAGAAGATTGTGGCGAACACAAAGTTTGCGGATGTCGGATTGGAGGTGACAGTGAATGACAAGCTGGGCCCAAAAGTAATAGTCCAGAGAGTTCACGCCGAGCTGTCCACAGATGAGTTTATGGGGGAACTCTATGATTTGAATTTGGCTGAGTTGATGTCACCTGAAACTTTTAAGAAGAGCGTGCGCCTGGCCAGTGGTCCCTGGAAGGTTGGTGCTGGCGACTCCAAAGTTAATGTCGTATTGGAGTGTACTGAACGTGTGGCGGAAAAGCTTTGTGCTGAGGGAGCCTATATAAAGTGGTTCCGCTTCCTTGTGCGTAGGCAGGATCCTGTGCCCTCCTGCTATAGATGTCTGGGCTTTGATCATCGTGTGAGAGAGTGCAGGATGAAGTCTGATGTCTGCCGGCGCTGTGGATTAACTGGGCATTTGTTTTCAGAATGTCCCAATCCGGTGAGGTGTCGGAACTGTGAGTTCAAGGGGTTGCCTGCTGGACATTTGATGCTGTCAGTGTCGTGTCCAGTGTATGCAGCGTTGGCGGCGAGAGCGAGTGCCAGACATTAGGATGCGCGTGCTCCAGTACAATTGTCAGAGGTCCTCCAGTGTGATGCACGAGTTTGGCCAGGCGTTACTCCGTATGGGCGCAACCTTTGCCTTGATTCAAGAGCCTTTCTGTAGGGATGGTTGTGTGCGGGGGCTTCCGGGGGGGATGCGTGTCTTTACGGACGAGGGAGGAGACTCTGCTATAGTTGTTGTGGACAGTGACATAGACTGTACAGTTGTTTCAAGTAGCCAATGGGGGTTATGTCTGTCCGTTGAATGGGCGGAGGGAAAGATGTTGTTGGCTAGCATCTATTGTAGATTTAGCTCTCCGTTGGAGCCCTATTTAAGGTATATGGATACGGTACTACTCCTTGCGAGTAGTTGTCCGCTTATCCTAGGTTTAGACGCGAATGCATCCTCCTCACTGTGGTTCTCGAAGATGTCCAGCCATAGTTCTGGCCATCAGAATCGCGTACGAGGAGAGATGCTAGGCGAATGGGTGTTAGCGAGGGGCGTCGAGATTTTGAATGAGCCCTCGGATCTGTATACCTTTGATGGGCCCTCGGGAGTTAGCGACATTGACGTGACGGCTGCAAATGGGGCAGCGATGACTGTGTACCAATTTTGCTGGCGTGTTGTTGATGACTGGGGTGTTAGTGACCATAATCTCATTGAGCTTGTGGTCACGCCGCGGGGACGAACGCAGGGAACTGAGCGTTTCAGGGCTTGGAAGGAACGAGACGTGAACTGGGACCTATATGCGAACCGTGTTAGGGAGGCTGCTATGCCATTAGCGGACTTCAGGGCACTGACCATAGATGACCAGGTTAGCAGGTTGAACGAGTGGATGAGCGGAGTAAATGACGAGCTCCTTGGTAGACGCCGTAAGGTTAAACCAAGTAAGGTCAAATGGTGGACCCGTGAGCTAAGTCTGATGCGGAGGAGACTCAGTCGCCTTAGGAAGTGTTTCCAACGGGCTAGACGTACCAATGCGGAGGACTTAGCTCAGCGTAAAACTGAGTTCCTTGCTTTCCTTAGGACGTACAAGGACGAGCTGTCTAGGAGTAAAGAAGACAATTGGAGGAGATTTATCCAGGACAATAAAGACGATCCATGGGGTAAAGTATACCGTGTGTGCCGGCATGGTGGGTCATGTAGTCAGGGCGACCTACAGGCATTGCGTAGCAGCTCTACGGCAATGACCTCGGGGTGGGGGGAGAGCGTAGGGCTTTTGTTGGGATCATTCTTTCCCAGTTCGGAGACTCAGACATTTCCTCCGCTTGTTGATGAATTGGCTGAGCCTCCGGCAGTGGAAAGGTTAGAAGTTTCGGACAGTATCTGTCGGATTAGAAGCAGAAAGTCGCCTGGTATCGACGGTATGACTGGTCGGATGTATAAAGCCATCTGGAAGGTCATGCCTGAGTATATCGAGTCAGTGTTTAGCCGCTGCATGAGCCAAGGGTACTTCCCGCGTGCGTGGAAGA
>NW_026712346.1:16281607-16284107 GCF_030504385.1 Musca domestica | reverse complement strand
ATATTGGAATACTACGATTGTGTAGAGTGTGTGAAAGCATGCTCTATGCAGTTCCGATATTGAGGGCCCCGGGGGAGTTAAGCCCTGCAAAAATTTTTTCATTTTTTTGACTTAGTAAAATAAGTAAAAGGGGGGCTCCCCCCCACTCGCCACACACAAAAAAGCACTTAGAGGAAGAAATAAAATTCGCGGCGTTAGCCGCGAAGATTTTTCGGAATTTTGGTGTTGTGAGATGGCTATGGATGGACTAGTTGAGTGTGGTGTAGATATCATTGAATTTGATGATGTTTTTCACTACTAGTAGACTGGCACTTCCATGTCTTGTGGATGTGAAAGACAATCAACTGCTTCCCTCGGTGGCTGTAAGTCTATTCCACTTGACTGCTTTGAATGAATGTAAAAGACCGATGGTCGCCTCGATAGGTGGCTGTTGGTCTCATTTCATTTGGGCAAAAACGAAGATAACTATGTTGTGTGTCTTTGGATGCATATAAATAGTTGTCGATGAATGATGAACCAAAGTAGTACTTCTATGAGAAATACATTGTATTTTTCTAAGTTGATATTGCTTTGGTTCGATTTTTTATACTTGGGATACCCGGTCCCAAATCGAAGAAAATGTCCAAAAAGCGAAAGATTGACCACATATTACATAGCGAAAGTGGTTGGCGGTATCAAATACTGCTTGAAATTGGTAGCTAAATGTTCAGTCATCACTCTAGTGACTTACTTCAATCAATACAAGAGATTCCTACTGTCCCTATCATTCACAGAAGAATATAGGCAAATTGTTTGAAGATTGTACAAAATACCTTATTTCATTCGTCTAACTGAACGGCGGGACTAAGTGTTGCTACAAAATGATTGCTACACGTCTATTCTACCATTTAGCAAAAAGTTCGAATGGATTCATGACATTCCTACTGTCCCTAGCTTTCACAGATGAAGAATATAAAAGGTAATTTTTGTATGAGAATCATCCAAAACAGCTTATATTCTTCGAATGGGGTTAAACGGCTGCTGGAGTATTTTACTTCAGAATGGTTTCAAAATGTCTAGTCATCATTCTAGTGACTTATTTGAACATATCCAAAGAAGAGAAGACCAAAATATAAAAATCTAACCATATCCATCCGCCCTAGTTACATATGGTGATACACCAAATAAACGTAAATTGCCAAAGAAAAATGTCTGAATTGACTAACATAATATCTATTTCGAATAGCTATATTGTAATAAAGTCATATCAGACATAAAAAGAATTTTGAATTTTTTATGAATTTTTTCGCCTTTAATACTGTTGATAAAAATCAAGAAAAAATCATAATAAATTGAAAATTACATGAAAATTGCCAGGAAATGATGCATAATGATCGCTACTTAATGTAGCAACATTATGCCGAACAAATTTTTACAATTTGTTCAATGTACGATTTTTAAGAATTTTTTATGCCATTTTTGGAAAATATTAAAAAAATCGAAAAATATTCATGAAAAATCGAAAAATGCACATAGAAGTATAGAAAACGGCTTAAATGATAGCTATTGATCAATGCTATCAAAATAAAATGAAATAACTTGGGTAATTTCAATGTGTAATTTTTAAGAAATATTTTTCGTATTTTTCAATAATATTTATAAAATGGAAAAAAATTCACCAAAAATCGAAAAATGCTCGTAAATTGCCAAAATCTAGGCATAAAAGATCGCTTCTACATTGGGCTCTTTTATGCCAAAAGAATTCCATTAATATTTCCACTTTTCTATTTTTTATGAATTTATTTTGTAGTTTTTCAATATATTAAAAACAATAAAATATTCATAGAAATTCGAAATGGGTAAATATTGTGGATTTTCTTTGATAAAACAATGTAAAATGCCTATCTAAATTATTCCTGAAAATTTCATAGAAATCGGATAATAAATAAATATTTTAGAAATAAAATATGATGAAAATAATATATATTATTCATCGATTTTCTCTATAAATTGCCAGAAAAAATGAAAAAAATTTTAAATGTTGAGAAAAAATTTTTCTTCATTTAAAATAAATTGCCCGTGATTGCCAGTGATATGAAACAGAAATTCTTTTTCAAATATCTTAATATTTGAATATTTTATTCGAATATTTGTGAATATTCGATTTTTCAAATACTCAATTGTGCAATTTTGTACGGACCGCACTGCATAACTATCTATAGGTATACGTGTCGTCTCATGAAAAAATGACCATGTACCGAAGTCATCGCAACTCATTGGGAGACCACGAACGATGACTAGAAACACCATTTTGGTGGTTGCTAATGATTTGTTCAAGCGATTTCGATGAGTTTTGTGATGAAATAACACTAGAAGGAATATGGATGTCGCAGCAGTCCGTCGACTGGTAGTTTGGTTTGACTACTAGTAGAATGCGACCTGTTGTTGGTTGGTAGTATTCTTTCATACAGTGGTTTTGTGTAGAGCATTCGCGTGTTCTCACCACCCAATTCTATAAATT
>NW_026712346.1:16276607-16279107 GCF_030504385.1 Musca domestica | reverse complement strand
AAGAAGACCAATCATAAACTTTTTTCAATGTACTGGTTTACAATTCGAAAGAATATAAAATCATACATTGGCATAGTTGTAAAGAATTTAATTATTCCATGCAACTATTCGATTATACTCAGTGTACTGTTTTGATCTTCATTGATCGAATACATACATTGCATAACAAAAACATACAATTACAGTTGTACTTATATTTAATATAAGTTAATGTCCTTCTTCTGTTTGCTCGACATATACCACCGAGTGGAGAATGTCGATGTCAAGCGGTTGTTTGGACTAAGACATTCGCAACATAAATTGTATGTATAAAAAACATAACTTATTGAAGAAATTGATATATGCCAATTCATTTTGGTGTATTTTTGATTTCTTTCAATAAAAACAATTTTGACTGTATACACAAAACACAAAATAAATTATCACTCTAAGCGGTGGATCACTCGGCTCATGGGTCGATGAAGAACGCAGCAAACTGTGCGTCATCGTGTGAACTGCAGGACACATGAACATCGACATTTTGAACGCATATCGCAGTCCATGCTGTAAGGTACTTTAATTAATTTTAGAGTGCTGCTTGGACTACATATGGTTGAGGGTTGTAAGACTATGCTAAATAAGTTGCTTAAATAATCAAATCATCAATTGATTTGTGTTTTGAGCACATGTTATATTACTGGATTCTGTTCATCATTTGATGATGAATAAAGAATTCATAATATTAATAGTCAAGATAGAATACCTCATTGAAAAAATCCTAGTATTTTCTCAAATACTTATATATTTTTTTCAATCGATTGAGGAAGGTCTAGCATAAAATGATTTTTTTATGAAACTAGAATTGTCTCTTTTGAATTGAAAAACGAAAATTTCATATACCGAAAAGAAAGGATTTTTTTCATTTGAAAATGATGGTGTTTCTATTTAATGTATAACTGAATAGTATCTGTTTTATACAACCTCAACTCATATGGGACTACCCCCTGAATTTAAGCATATTAATGAGGGGAGGAAAAGAAACTAACAAGGATTTCCTTAGTAGCGGCGAGCGAAAAGGAAAGAGTTCAGCACTAAGTCACTTTGTCTTTATGGCAAATGTGAGATGCAGTGTATGGAGTGTTCAATTTCTAGTATGAGAAATTAACGATTTAAGTCCTTCTTAAATGAGGCCATTTACCCATAGAGGGTGCCAGGCCCGTATAACGTTAATGATTACTAGAGAACATTTCCAAAGAGTCGTGTTGCTTGATAGTGCAGCACTAAGTGGGTGGTAAACTCCATCTAAAACTAAATATAACCATGAGACCGATAGTAAACAAGTACCGTGAGGGAAAGTTGAAAAGAACTCTGAATAGAGAGTTAAAAAGTACGTGAAACTGCTTAGAGGTTAAGCCCGATGAACCTGAATATCCATTATGGAAAATTCATCGTTACGATTGCTATATGAATAATATAGTGAGAATGGCGTGCATTTTTTCCATATAAGGACATTGTAATCTATTAACATACACAATTTATCATAAGATCGATGGCGAAAGTTTATTCAAATTAGTATGCTTGCGTATTAACATAGAATAAGTGCTGTCGATTGGATAAAGTGTTGATAGATCTATTATATATAGCGCTTGAATACTTGTATTCTATAATGGCACATTAATCTTGATTTTTGTGTTTATTATATGCGCTTATATGATTTACAATGCGAAAGATTCAGGATACCTTCGGGACCCGTCTTGAAACACGGACCAAGGAGTCTAACATATTTGCAAGTTATTGGGAATTTAAACCTAATAGCGAAATTAACATAACTTTTATGGGATTAGTTTTTAGTCTATTTATAGTCTATTAATTCAATCCCGGGGCGTTCTATCAGTTATGCATAATAATATTTATATTATTTATGCCTCTAACCAGAGCGTACCTTGAGCATATATGCTGTGACCCGAAAGATGGTGAACTATACTTGATCAGGTTGAAGTCAGGGGAAACCCTGATGGAAGACCGAAACAGTTCTGACGTGCAAATCGATTGTCAGAATTGAGTATAGGGGCGAAAGACCAATCGAACCATCTAGTAGCTGGTTCCCTCCGAAGTTTCCCTCAGGATAGCTGGTGCATTTAAAAATTATGTAAAATAATCTTATCTGGTAAAGCGAATGATTAGAGGCCTTAGGGTCGAAACGACCTTAACCTATTCTCAAACTTTAAATGGGTAAGAACCACACCTTTCTTGGTATGAAGGTGTGGTTGTGATATAATGTGCCCAGTGGGCCACTTTTGGTAAGCAGAACTGGCGCTGTGGGATGAACCAAACGTAATGTTACGGTGCCCAAATTGACAACTCATGCAGATACCATGAAAGGCGTTGGTTGCTTAAAACAGCAGGACGGTGGACATGGAAGTCGTAATCCGCTAAGGAGTGTGTAACAACTCACCTGCCGAAGCAACTAGCCCTTAAAATGGATGGCGCTTAAGTTGTATACCTATACATTACCGCTAAA
>NW_026712346.1:16221588-16228649 GCF_030504385.1 Musca domestica | reverse complement strand
CACCTCTCGCGTCGTAATACTAATGCCCCCAAACTGCTTCTATTAATCATTACCTCTTGATCTAAAAACCAATGAAAGTAGAACAGAGGTCTTATTTCATTATTCCATGCACAAAATATTCAGGCATTTGGAGCCTGCTTTAAGCACTCTAATTTGTTCAAAGTAATTGTACCGGCCCACAACAACACTCGATGAAGAGCACTGAAGCAGGTTTAAATAGGAGGAACATACATAAATACAAGTACCTATGCATGTAAGAACTCCACCGGTAATACGCTTACATACATAAGGTATAGTACAAACTACAATTATAGTTGTACTACCCGTATGAAGCACAAGTTCAACTACGAACGTTTTAACCGCAACAACTTTAATATACGCTATTGGAGCTGGAGTTACCGCGGCTGCTGGCACCAGACTTGCCCTCCAATAGGTCCTTGTTAAGGGATTTAAAGTGTACTCATTCCAATTACAGGGCCTCTAATATGAGTCCTGTATTGTTATTTTTCGTCACTACCTCCCCGAGCTGGGAGTGGGTAATTTACGCGCCTGCTGCCTTCCTTAGATGTGGTAGCCGTTTCTCAGGCTCCCTCTCCGGAATCGAACCCTGATTCCCCGTTACCCGTTGCAACCATGGTAGTCCTAGATACTACCATCAAAAGTTGATAGGGCAGACATTTGAAAGATCTGTCGTCGGTACGAGACCATACGATCTGCAAGTTATCTAGAGTTCAACCATATAAACGATCAAAGATCGCTTGGTTTTAGCCTAATAAAAGCACACGTCCCAAAGGTCCGTGTTTATAATGCATGTATTAGCTCTAGAATTACCACAGTTATCCAAGTAACTGTTAACGATCTAAGGAACCATAACTGATATAATGAGCCTTTTGCGGTTTCACTGTTAATTCGTGTGTACTTAGACATGCATGGCTTAATCTTTGAGACAAGCATATAACTACTGGCAGGATCAACCAGAATAATGTTTTGTTTGTATTGTTTTCCATGTTTCAACAACTTAATGAAAAATCAAAACGAAGCCAGCTATATTGCCGCGCAAACGTCTTTAAGATTTTATCAAAAAGATGTATATTGTGGTATTTTTCTCAATATTTTTAGCAATTTATTTCAAATTACTTTGAAACATTGCAGCATAGTATGTTTTTCAACTTACTATACTTGATATTGATATGAAATTAAGAATTTCATATTTTCGTTTTTATGCCCCTTTTGTGTGGAGATTTTCGAAAACCATCAAAAATCTCTCCGTGCTATATTAACGAGCCTGCACACATCGACCTGACGATCGGATAGAGCTCGCTTCCTACCATTCAAGCATTTGGAACGCCTCAACTTAATGAAGCATGCTCATAACAATAGGAAGAATACCATGAATTTTTGTTTGAATTTATAGAATTGGGTGGTGAGAACACGCGAATGCTCTACACAAAACCACTGTATGAAAGAATACTACCAACCAACAACAGGTCGCATTCTACTAGTAGTCAAATCAAACTACCAGTCGACGGACTGCTGCGACATCCATATTCCTTCTAGTGTTATTTCATCACAAAACTCATCGAAATCGCTTGAACAAATCATTAGCAACCACCAAAATGGTGTTTCTAGTCATCGTTCGTGGTCTCCCAATGAGTTGCGATGACTTCGGTACATGGTCATTTTTTCATGAGACGACACGTATACCTATAGATAGTTATGCAGTGCGGTCCGTACAAAATTGCACAATTGAGTATTTGAAAAATCGAATATTCACAAATATTCGAATAAAATATTCAAATATTAAGATATTTGAAAAAGAATTTCTGTTTCATATCACTGGCAATCACGGGCAATTTATTTTAAATGAAGAAAAATTTTTTCTCAACATTTAAAATTTTTTTCATTTTTTCTGGCAATTTATAGAGAAAATCGATGAATAATATATATTATTTTCATCATATTTTATTTCTAAAATATTTATTTATTATCCGATTTCTATGAAATTTTCAGGAATAATTTAGATAGGCATTTTACATTGTTTTATCAAAGAAAATCCACAATATTTACCCATTTCGAATTTCTATGAATATTTTATTGTTTTTAATATATTGAAAAACTACAAAATAAATTCATAAAAAATAGAAAAGTGGAAATATTAATGGAATTCTTTTGGCATAAAAGAGCCCAATGTAGAAGCGATCTTTTATGCCTAGATTTTGGCAATTTACGAGCATTTTTCGATTTTTGGTGAATTTTTTTCCATTTTCTAAATATTATTGAAAAATACGAAAAATATTTCTTAAAAATTACACATTGAAATTACCCAAGTTATTTCATTTTATGTTGATAGCATTGATCAATAGCTATCATTTAAGCCGTTTTCTATATTTCTATGTGCATTTTTCGATTTTTCATGAATATTTTTCGATTTTTTTAATATTTTCCAAAAATGGCATAAAAAATTCTTAAAAATCGTACATTGAACAAATTGTAAAAATTTGTTCGGCATAATGTTGCTACATTAAGTAGCGATCATTATGCATCATTTCCTGGCAATTTTCATGTAATTTTCAATTTATTATGATTTTTTCTTGATTTTTATCAACAGTATTAAAGGCGAAAAAATTCATAAAAAATTAAAAATTCTTTTTATGTCTGATATGACTTTATTACAATATAGCTATTCGAAATAGATATTATGTTAGTCAATTCAGACATTTTTCTTTGGCAATTTACGTTTATTTGGTGTATCACCATATTAACTAGGGCGGATGGATATGGTTAGATTTTTATATTTTGGTCTTCTCTTCTTTGGATAAGTCACTAGAGTGATGACTAGACATTTTGAAACCATTCTGAAGTAAAATACTCCAGCAGCCGTTTAACCCCATTCGAAGAATATAAGCTGTTTTGGATGATTCTCATACAAAAATTACCTTTTATATTCTTCATCTGTGAAAGCTAGGGACAGTAGGAATGTCATGAATCCATTCGAACTTTTTGCTAAATGGTAGATTAGACGTGTAGCAATCATTTTGTAGCAACACTTAGTCCCGCCGTTCAGTTAGACGAATGAAATAAGGTATTTTGTACAATCTTCAAACAATTTGCCTATATTCTTCTGTGAATGATAGGGACAGTAGGAATCTCTTGTATTGATTGAAGTAAGTCACTAGAGTGATGACTGAACATTTAGCTACCAATTTCAAGCAGTATTTGATACCGCCAACCACTTTCGCTATGTAATATGTGGTCAATCTTTCGCTTTTTGGACATTTTCTTCGATTTGGGACCGGGTATCCCAAGTATAAAAAATCGAACCAAAGCAATATCAACTTAGAAAAATACAATGTATTTCTCATAGAAGTACTACTTTGGTTCATTCATTCATCGACAACTATTTATATGCATCCATAGACACACATCATAGTCATCTTCGTTTTTGCCCAAATGAAATGAGACCAACAGCCACCTCTCTCGAGGCGACCATCGGTCTTTTACATTCATTCAAAGCAGTCAAGTGGAATAGACTTACAGCCACCGAGGGAAGCAGTTGATTGTCTTTCACATCCACAAGACATGGAAGTGCCAGTCTACTAGTAGTGAAAAACATCATCAAATTCAATGATATCGACACCACACTCAACTAGTCCATCCATAGCCATCTCACAACACCAAAATTCCGAAAAATCTTCGCGGCTAACGCCGCGAATTTTATTTCTTCCTCTAGGTGCTTTTTTGTGTGTGGCGAGTGGGGGGGAGCCCCCCTTTTACTTATTTTACTAAGTCAAAAAAATGAAAAAATTTTTGCAGGGCTTAACTCCCCCGGGGCCCTCAATATCGGAACTGCATAGAGCATGCTTTCACACACTCTACACAATCGTAGTATTCCAATATTGATCAGCAAAAATTTTCTACTAAAGATAAATTAGAACATATGCATTAGTCCTCTCAAACATGACATAATGTTGGAACCTTGTACATCATGAAGAATGTACAATTCGTAGTATTCCAACGCCACATAATCGACAACTCACATACGTTCTTATGTTTATCTCCATTTTTTCTCATGTTATGTGTGTTATTCATAAGTTATTAACTTATTATCAATAGCGTCTCTAACAAAGACGACAAGTTGAAACCATTACCAACGCTTTTATATTATACGTCTCTAACAAAGACGACAAGTTGAAACTATTTTACAGCAAGCAATGAAGACAAGCCCCATCACTTGCTGTTTTACAGCAAGCAAAGAAGACAAGTCCTCAATGCTTGCTGTTGAACTGGCAATTTACGTTTATTCTATGTGATGAAGACAAAAGTCTTCATCACTTCTACAGCAAGCAAAGAAGACAAGTCCTCAATGCTTGCTGTTCATATGGCAATTTACGTTTATTCTAAGTAACGAAGACAAAGTCTTCATCACTTCTATATTGCGTCTCTAACAAAGACGACAAGTTGAAACACAGCAAGCAATGAAGACAAGTCCTCATCACTTGCTGTTATACAGCAAGCAAAGAAGACAAGTCCTCAATGCTGCTGTTCAAATGGGCTTGCTGTTCAACTAATTTAAATCGCAAGCAATGAAGACAAGTCTTCATCACTGCTACATCAAGAATCATCACGTTGCTGTTGAACAGCAACATTGAGAACAAGTCTTCATCTTCTGTATGAAGTGATGAGACTTGTCAACATTGAATCATCGTAAATTGCCATTTGACAGCACATTGAGGACTTGTCTTCTTTGCTTGCTGTAAAACTCAAGTGATAGGTTGTCTTCATTGCTTGCTGTAGTGATGAAGCTTTTGTCTTATCACATAGAATAAACGTAAATTGCCATTTGAACAGCAAGCATGAGGACTTGTCTTCTTTGCTTGCTGTATAACAGCAAGTGATGAGGACTTGTCTTCATTGCTTGCTGTGTTTCAACTTGTGTCTTTGTTAGAGACGCAATATAGAAGTGATGAAGACTTGTCTTCGTTCTTAGAATAACGTAAATTGCCATTGAACAGCAGCATTGAGGACTTGTCTTCTTTGCTTGCTGTAAAGTGATGAAGACTTTTGTCTTCATCACATAGAATAAACGTAAATTGCAGTTCAACAGCAAGCATTGAGGACTTGTCTTCTTTGCTTGCTGTAAAACAGCAAGTGATGGGGCTTGTCTTCATTGCTTGCTGTAAAATAGTTTCAACTTGTCGTCTTTGTTAGAGACGTATAATATAAAAGCGTTGGTAATGGTTTCAACTTGTCGTCTTTGTTAGAGACGCTATTGATAATAAGTTAATAACTTATGAATAACACACATAACATGAGAAAAAATGGAGATAAACATAAGAACGTATGTGAGTTGTCGATTATGTGGCGTTGGAATACTACGAATTGTACATTCTTCATGATGTACAAGGTTCCAACATTATGTCATGTTTGAGAGGACTAATGCATATGTTCTAATTTATCTTTAGTAGAAAATTTTTGCTGATCAATATTGGAATACTACGATTGTGTAGAGTGTGTGAAAGCATGCTCTATGCAGTTCCGATATTGAGGGCCCCGGGGAGTTAAGCCCTGCAAAAATTTTTTCATTTTTTTGACTTAGTAAAATAAGTAAAAGGGGGGCTCCCCCCCACTCGCCACACACAAAAAAGCACCTAGAGGAAGAAATAAAATTCGCGGCGTTAGCCGCGAAGATTTTTCGGAATTTTGGTGTTGTGAGATGGCTATGGATGGACTAGTTGAGTGTGGTGTCGATATCATTGAATTTGATGATGTTTTTCACTACTAGTAGACTGGCACTTCCATGTCTTGTGGATGTGAAAGACAATCAACTACTTCCCTCGGTGGCTGTAAGTCTATTCCACTTGACTGCTTTGAATGAATGTAAAAGACCGATGGTCGCCTCGAGAGAGGTGGCTGTTGGTCTCATTTCATTTGGGCAAAAACGAAGATGACTATGATGTGTGTGTCTATGGATGCATATAAATAGTTGTCGATGAATGAATGAACCAAAGTAGTACTTCTATGAGAAATACATTGTATTTTTCTAAGTTGATATTGCTTTGGTTCGATTTTTTATACTTGGGATACCCGGTCCCAAATCGAAGAAAATGTCCAAAAAGCGAAAGATTGACCACATATTACATAGCGAAAGTGGTTGGCGGTATCAAATACTGCTTGAAATTGGTAGCTAAATGTTCAGTCATCACTCTAGTGACTTACTTCAATCAATACAAGAGATTCCTACTGTCCCTATCATTCACAGAAGAATATAGGCAAATTGTTTGAAGATTGTACAAAATACCTTATTTCATTCGTCTAACTGAACGGCGGGACTAAGTGTTGCTACAAAATGATTGCTACACGTCTAATCTACCATTTAGCAAAAAGTTCGAATGGATTCATGACATTCCTACTGTCCCTAGCTTTCACAGATGAAGAATATAAAAGGTAATTTTTGTATGAGAATCATCCAAAACAGCTTATATTCTTCGAATGGGGTTAAACGGCTGCTGGAGTATTTTACTTCAGAATGGTTTCAAAATGTCTAGTCATCACTCTAGTGACTTATCCAAAGAAGAGAAGACCAAAATATAAAAATCTAACCATATCCATCCGCCCTAGTTACATATGGTGATACACCAAATAAACGTAAATTGCCAAAGAAAAATGTCTGAATTGACTAACATAATATCTATTTCGAATAGCTATATTGTAATAAAGTCATATCAGACATAAAAAGAATTTTTAATTTTTTATGAATTTTTTCGCCTTTAATACTGTTGATAAAAATCAAGAAAAAATCATAATAAATTGAAAATTACATGAAAATTGCCAGGAAATGATGCATAATGATCGCTACTTAATGTAGCAACATTATGCCGAACAAATTTTTACAATTTGTTCAATGTACGATTTTTAAGAATTTTTTATGCCATTTTTGGAAAATATTAAAAAAATCGAAAAATATTCATGAAAAATCGAAAAATGCACATAGAAGTATAGAAAACGGCTTAAATGATAGCTATTGATCAATGCTATCAACATAAAATGAAATAACTTGGGTA
>NW_026712346.1:16209088-16211588 GCF_030504385.1 Musca domestica | reverse complement strand
AAGAAAATGTCCAAAAAGCGAAAGATTGACCACATATTACATAGCGAAAGTGGTTGGCGGTATCAAATACTGCTTGAAATTGGTAGCTAAATGTTCAGTCATCACTCTAGTGACTTACCTCAATCAATACAAGAGATTCCTACTGTCCCTATCATTCACAGAAGAATATAGGCAAATTGTTTGAAGATTGTACAAAATACCTTATTTCATTCGTCTAACTGAACGGCGGGACTAAGTGTTGCTACAAAATGATTGCTACACGTCTATTCTACCATTTAGCAAAAAGTTCGAATGGATTCATGACATTCCTACTGTCCCTAGCTTTCACAGATGAAGAATATAAAAGGTAATTTTTGTATGAGAATCATCCAAAACAGCTTATATTCTTCGAATGGGGTTAAACGGCTGCTGGAGTATTTTACTTCAGAATGGTTTCAAAATGTCTAGTCATCATTCTAGTGACTTATTTGAACATATCCAAAGAAGAGAAGACCAAAATATAAAAATCTAACCATATCCATCCGCCCTAGTTAATATGGTGATACACCAAATAAACGTAAATTGCCAAAGAAAAATGTCTGAATTGACTAACATAATATCTATTTCGAATAGCTATATTGTAATAAAGTCATATCAGACATAAAAAGAATTTTTGATTTTTTATGAATTTTTTCGCCTTTAATACTGTTGATAAAAATCAAGAAAAAATCATAATAAATTGAAAATTACATGAAAATTGCCAGGAAATGATGCATAATGATCGCTACTTAATGTAGCAACATTATGCCGAACAAATTTTTACAATTTGTTCAATGTACGATTTTTAAGAATTTTTTATGCCATTTTTGGAAAATATTAAAAAAATCGAAAAATATTCATGAAAAATCGAAAAATGCACATAGAAATATAGAAAACGGCTTAAATGATAGCTATTGATCAATGCTATCAACATAAAATGAAATAACTTGGGTAATTTCAATGTGTAATTTTTAAGAAATATTTTTCGTATTTTTCAATAATATTTATAAAATGGAAAAAAATTCACCAAAAATCGAAAAATGCTCGTAAATTGCCAAAATCTAGGCATAAAAGATCGCTTCTACATTGGGCTCTTTTATGCCAAAAGAATTCCATTAATATTTCCACTTTTCTATTTTTTATGAATTTATTTTGTAGTTTTTCAATATATTAAAAACAATAAAATATTCATAGAAATTCGAAATGGGTAAATATTGTGGATTTTCTTTGATAAAACAATGTAAAATGCCTATCTAAATTATTCCTGAAAATTTCATAGAAATCGGATAATAAATAAATATTTTAGAAATAAAATATGATGAAAATAATATATATTATTCATCGATTTTCTCTATAAATTGCCAGAAAAAATGAAAAAAATTTTAAATGTTGAGAAAAAATTTTTCTTCATTTAAAATAAATTGCCCGTGATTGCCAGTGATATGAAACAGAAATTCTTTTTCAAATATCTTAATATTTGAATATTTTATTCGAATATTTGTGAATATTCGATTTTTCAAATACTCAATTGTGCAATTTTGTACGGACCGCACTGCATAACTATCTATAGGTATACGTGTCGTCTCATGAAAAAATGACCATGTACCGAAGTCATCGCAACTCATTGGGAGACCACGAACGATGACTAGAAACACCATTTTGGTGGTTGCTAATGATTTGTTCAAGCGATTTCGATGAGTTTTGTGATGAAATAACACTAGAAGGAATATGGATGTCGCAGCAGTCCGTCGACTGGTAGTTTGGTTTGACTACTAGTAGAATGCGACCTGTTGTTGGTTGGTAGTATTCTTTCATACAGTGGTTTTGTGTAGAGCATTCGCGTGTTCTCACCACCCAATTCTATAAATTCAAACAAAAATTCATGGTATTCTTCCTATTGTTATGAGCATGCTTCATTAAGTTGAGGCGTTCCAAATGCTTGAATGGTAGGAAGCGAGCTCTATCCGATCGTCAGGTCGATGTGTGCAGGCTCGTTAATATAGCACGGAGAGATTTTTGATGGTTTTCGAAAATCTCCACACAAAAGGGGCATAAAAACGAAAATATGAAATTCTTAATTTCATATCAATATCAAGTGTAGTAAGTTGAAAAACATACTATGCTGCAATGTTTCAAAGTAATTTGAAATAAATTGCTAAAAATATTGAGAAAAATACCACAATATACATCTTTTTGATAAAATCTTAAAGACGTTTGCGCGGCAATAGCTGGCTTCGTTTTGATTTTTCATTAAGTTGTTGAAACATGGAAAACAATACAAACAAAACATTATTCTGGTTGATCCTGCCAGTAGTTATATGCTTGTCTCAAAGATTAAGCCATGCATGTCTAAGTACACACGAATTAACAGTGAAACCGCAAAAGGCTCATTATATCAGTTATGGTTCCTTAGATCGTTAACAGTTACTTGGATAACTGTGGTAATTCTAGAGCTAATACATGCATTATAAACACGGACCTT
>NW_026712346.1:16156588-16206588 GCF_030504385.1 Musca domestica | reverse complement strand
TAAATAAGTTGCTTAAATAATCAAATCATCAAATGATTTGTGTTTTGAGCACATGTTATATTACTGGATTCTGTATATTCCATCATTTGATGAATAATATACATAAAGAATTCATAATATTAATAGTCAAGATAGAATACCTCATTGAAAAAGTCCTAGTATTTTCTCAAATACTTATATATTTTTTCAATCGATTGAGGAAAGTCTAGCATAAAATGATTTTTTTATGAAACTAGAATTGTCTCTTTTGAATTGAAAATGAAAATTTCATATACCGAAAAGAAAGGATTTTTTTCATTTGAAAATGATGGTGTTTCTATTTAATGTATAACTGAATAGTATCTGTTTTATACAACCTCAACTCATATGGGACTACCCCCTGAATTTAAGCATATTAATGAGGGGAGGAAAAGAAACTAACAAGGATTTCCTTAGTAGCGGCGAGCGAAAAGGAAAGAGTTCAGCACTAAGTCACTTTGTCTTTATGGCAAATGTGAGATGCAGTGTATGGAGTGTTCAATTTCTAGTATGAGAAATTAACGATTTAAGTCCTTCTTAAATGAGGCCATTTACCCATAGAGGGTGCCAGGCCCGTATAACGTTAATGATTACTAGAGAACATTTCCAAAGAGTCGTGTTGCTTGATAGTGCAGCACTAAGTGGGTGGTAAACTCCATCTAAAACTAAATATAACCATGAGACCGATAGTAAACAAGTACCGTGAGGGAAAGTTGAAAAGAACTCTGAATAGAGAGTTAAAAAGTACGTGAAACTGCTTAGAGGTTAAGCCCGATGAACCTGAATATCCATTATGGAAAATTCATCGTTACGATTGCTATATGAATAATATAGTGAGAATGGCGTGCATTTTTTCCATATAAGGACATTGTAATCTATTAACATACACAATTTATCATAAGATCGATGGCGAAAGTTTATTCAAATTAGTATGCTTGCGTATTAACATAGAATAAGTGCTGTCGATTGGATAAAGTGTTGATAGATCTATTATATATAGCGCTTGAATACTTGTATTCTATAATGGCACATTAATCTTGATTTTTGTGTTTATTATATGCGCTTATATGATTTACAATGCGAAAGATTCAGGATACCTTCGGGACCCGTCTTGAAACACGGACCAAGGAGTCTAACATATTTGCAAGTTATTGGGAATTTAAACCTAATAGCGAAATTAACATAACTTTTATGGGATTAGTTTTTAGTCTATTTATAGTCTATTAATTCAATCCCGGGGCGTTCTATCAGTTATGCATAATAATATTTATATTATTTATGCCTCTAACCAGAGCGTACCTTGAGCATATATGCTGTGACCCGAAAGATGGTGAACTATACTTGATCAGGTTGAAGTCAGGGGAAACCCTGATGGAAGACCGAAACAGTTCTGACGTGCAAATCGATTGTCAGAATTGAGTATAGGGGCGAAAGACCAATCGAACCATCTAGTAGCTGGTTCCCTCCGAAGTTTCCCTCAGGATAGCTGGTGCATTTAAAAATTATGTAAAATAATCTTATCTGGTAAAGCGAATGATTAGAGGCCTTAGGGTCGAAACGACCTTAACCTATTCTCAAACTTTAAATGGGTAAGAACCACACCTTTCTTGGTATGAAGGTGTGGTTGTGATATAATGTGCCCAGTGGGCCACTTTTGGTAAGCAGAACTGGCGCTGTGGGATGAACCAAACGTAATGTTACGGTGCCCAAATTGACAACTCATGCAGATACCATGAAAGGCGTTGGTTGCTTAAAACAGCAGGACGGTGGACATGGAAGTCGTAATCCGCTAAGGAGTGTGTAACAACTCACCTGCCGAAGCAACTAGCCCTTAAAATGGATGGCGCTTAAGTTGTATACCTATACATTACCGCTAAAGTAAATGGTTTATATTCAATTTCGGTTGGATTTTAAACTTTGAAACTTTAGTGAGTAGGAGGGTACAATGGTGTGCATGGAAGTGTTTGGCGTAAGCCTGCATGGAGCCGCCATTGGCACAGATCTTGGTGGTAGTAGCAAATAATCGAATGAGACCTTGGAGGACTGAAGTGGAGAAGGGTTTCGTGTGAACAGTGGTTGATCACGAGTTAGTCGGTCCTAAGTTCAAGGCGAAAGCTGAAAATTTTCAAGTTATAATTGACAATTGCAAAATTGTGTGATTAAACACTTGAATAATTTTGAACGAAAGGGAATACGGTTCCAATTCCGTAACCTGTTGAGTATCCGTTTGTTATTAAATATGGGCCTTGTGCTCATCCTGGCAACAGGAACGACCATAAAGAAGCCGTCGAGAGGTATCGGAAGAGTTTTCTTTTCTGTTTTATAGTCGTACTACCATGGAAGTCTTTCGAAGAGAGATATGGTAGATGGACTAGAAGAGCATGACATTTACTGTTGTGTCGATATTTTCTCCTCGGACCTTGAAAATTTATGGTGGGGTCACGCAAACTTCTCAACAGGCCGTACCAATATCCGCAGCTGGTCTCCAAGGTGAAGAGTCTCTAGTCGATAGAATAATGTAGGTAAGGGAAGTCGGCAAATTAGATCCGTAACTTCGGGATAAGGATTGGCTCTGAAGATTGAGATAGTCGGGCTTGATTGGGAAGCAATAACATGGTTTACGTACTCGTTCTGGGTAAATAGAGATCTCCGGATCTTGTTCCTCGGATAGTTGCTATGTAACCAATTGTGGAACTTTCTTGCTAAAATTTATTGGGTTGCATCGCAAGGTGTGTACTCTTTAAATTATAACGACTATCAATTAACAATCAATTCAGAACTGGCACGGACTTGGGGAATCCGACTGTCTAATTAAAACAAAGCATTGTGATGGCCCTAGCGGGTGTTGACACAATGTGATTTCTGCCCAGTGCTCTGAATGTCAAAGTGAAGAAATTCAAGTAAGCGCGGGTAAACGGCGGGAGTAACTATGACTCTCTTAAGGTAGCCAAATGCCTCGTCATCTAATTAGTGACGCGCATGAATGGATTAACGAGATTCCTACTGTCCCTATCTACTATCTAGCGAAACCACAGCCAAGGGAACGGGCTTGGAATAATTAGCGGGGAAAGAAGACCCTGTTGAGCTTGACTCTAATCTGGCAGTGTAAGGAGACATAAGAGGTGTAGAATAAGTGGGAGATATGTTTTCGGATGTATCAACGATGAAATACCACTACTCTTATTGTTTCCTTACTTACTTGATTAAGTGGAACGTGTATCATTTCTTAGCCATTATACGGACATATTTATATGTCTTATGGTATTGGGTTTTGATGCAAGCTTCTTGATCAAAGTACTAAGAGTTTGTTATATAATTGTAAACAAATTTCAATGTGATGATGGCATTTCCGTGTTATTGTCAATATTTGAAATTTGGTATAACTCCCATGACTCAGGTATGATCCAATTCAAGGACATTGCCAGGTAGGGAGTTTGAATGGGGCGGTACATCTCTCAAATAATAACGGAGGTGTCCCAAGGCCAGCTCAGTGCGGACAGAAACCACACATAGAGCAAAAGGGCAAATGCTGACTTGATCTCGGTGTTCAGTACACACAGGGACAGCAAAAGCTCGGCCTATCGATCCTTTTGGTTTAAGGAGTTTTTAACAAGAGGTGTCAGAAAAGTTACCACAGGGATAACTGGCTTGTTGCGGCCAAGCGTTCATAGCGACGTCGCTTTTTGATCCTTCGATGCCTGAACGCCTCTAAGGTCGTATCCGAGCTGGACTGCAATGATAAATATGGGGCAATTGCATTGTATGGCTCTTAAACCATTTAAAGTTTATTTCTGATAAACGACAATGGATGTGATGCCAATGTTATTTGTAACATAGCAAATGTAGGAGGATACTATCACCTGCATGCCGCGCTAGTTACTTATAAAAACATTATTTAATACAATGACAATGCCTAGAATCAATTGTAAACGACTTTTTTAACGGGCAAGGTGTTGTAAGTGGTAGAGCAGCTGCCATACAGCGATCCACTGAAACTTATCCTCTGCTTGACGATTCGACTCTTCACTATTAAGTGTTGGTCGAGTATCGTGATTGTCTTGATATAAAATAATGTATAGCAATCGACAAGCAATTGTCGACATAAGTCTATACAAGAGAAAGGCGAACATGTCTTTCTCAAGGATTATTACGTAAATTTCCAGTTCAACAGCAAGCATTGAGGACTTGTCTTCTTTGCTTGCTGTATAACAGCAAGTGATGAGGACTTGTCTTCATTGCTTGCTGTAAAATAGTTTCAACTTGTCGTCTTTGTTAGAGACGCAATATAGAAGTGATGAAGACTTGTCTTCGTTACTTAGAATAATCGTAAATTGCCATATGAACAGCAAGCATTGAGGACTTGTCTTCTTTGCTTGCTGTAGAAGTGATGAAGACTTTTGTCTTCATCACATAGAATAATCGTAAATTGCCATTTGAACAGCAAGCATTGAGGACTTGTCTTCTTTGCTTGCTGTATAACAGCAAGTGATGAGGACTTGTTTTCATTGCTTGCTGTGTTTCAACTTGTCGTCTTTGTTAGGGACGCAATATAGAAGTGATGAAGACTTGTCTTCGTTACTTAGAATAATCGTAAATTGCCATATGAACAGCAAGCATTGAGGACTTGTCTTCTTTGCTTACTGTAGAAGTGATGAAGACTTTTGTCTTCGTCACTTAGAATAATCGTAAATTGCCATTTGAACAGCAAGCATTGAGGATTTGTCTTCTTTGCTTGCTGTATAACAGCAAGTGATGAGGACTTGTCTTCATTGCTTGCTGTGTTTCAACTTGTCGTCTTTGTTAGAGACGCATTATAGAAGCGATGAAGACTTGTCTTCGTTACTTAGAATAATCGTAAATTGCCACATGAACAGCAAGCATTGAGGACTTGTCTTCTTCGCTTGCTGTAAAACAGCAAGTGATGAGGTTTGTCTTCATTGCTTGCTGTAGAAGTGATGAAGACTTTTGTCTTCATCACATAGAATAAACGTAAATTGCCATATGAACAGCAAGCATTGAGGACTTGTCTTCTTTGCTTGCTGTAAAACAGCAAGTGATGAGGTTTGTCTTCATTGCTTGCTGTAGAAGTGATGAAGACTTTTGTCTTCATCACATAGAATAAACGTAAATTGCCATATGAACAGCAAGCATTGAGGACTTGTCTTCTTTGCTTGCTGTATAACAGCAAGTGATGAGGACTTGTCTTCATTGCTTGCTGTAAAATAGTTTCAACTTGTCGTCTTTGTTAGAGACGCAATATAGAAGTGATGAAGACTTGTCTTCGTTACTTAGAATAATCGTAAATTGCCATATGAACAGCAAGCATTGAGGACTTGTCTTCTTTGCTTGCTGTAGAAGTGATGAAGACTTTTGTCTTCATCACATAGAATAATCGTAAATTGCCATTTGAACAGCAAGCATTGAGGACTTGTCTTCTTTGCTTGCTGTATAACAGCAAGTGATGAGGACTTGTTTTCATTGCTTGCTGTGTTTCAACTTGTCGTCTTTGTTAGAGACGCAATATAGAAGTGATGAAGACTTGTCTTCGTTACTTAGAATAATCGTAAATTGCCATATGAACAGCAAGCATTGAGGACTTGTCTTCTTTGCTTACTGTAGAAGTGATGAAGACTTTTGTCTTCGTCACTTAGAATAATCGTAAATTGCCATTTGAACAGCAAGCATTGAGGATTTGTCTTCTTTGCTTGCTGTATAACAGCAAGTGATGAGGACTTGTCTTCATTGCTTGCTGTGTTTCAACTTGTCGTCTTTGTTAGAGACGCATTATAGAAGCGATGAAGACTTGTCTTCGTTACTTAGAACAATCGTAAATTGCCACATGAACAGCAAGCATTGAGGACTTGTCTTCTTCGCTTGCTGTAAAACAGCAAGTGATGAGGTTTGTCTTCATTGCTTGCTGTAGAATAGAATAAACGTAAATTGCCATATGAACAGCAAGCATTGAGGACTTGTCTTCTTTGCTTGCTGTAAAACAGCAAGTGATGAGGTTTGTCTTCATTGCTTGCTGTAGAAGTGATGAAGACTTTTGTCTTCATCACATAGAATAAACGTAAATTGCCATATGAACAGCAAGCATTGAGGTCTTGTCTTCTTTGCTTGCTGTAAAACAGCAAGTGATGAGGTCTTGTCTTCATTGCTTGCTGTAGAAGTGATGAAGACTTTTGTCTTCATCACATAGAATAAACGTTAATTGCCATATGAACAGCAAGCATTGAGGACTTGTCTTCTTTGCTTGATGTATAACAGCAAGTGATGGGGCTTGTCTTCATTGCTTGCTGTAAAATAGTTTCAACTTGTCGTCTTTGTTAGAGACGTATAATATAAAAGCGTTGGTAATGGTTTCAATTTGTCGGCTTTGTTAGAGACGCTGTTGATAATAAGTTAATAACTTATGAATAACACACATAACATGAGAAAAAATGGAGATAAACATAAGAACGTATGTGAGTTCTCGATTATGTGGCGTTGGAATACTACGAATTGTACATTCTTCATGTGCAAGGTTCCAACAATATGTCATGTTTGAGAGGACTAATGCATATGTTCTAATTTATCTTTAGTAGAAAATTTTTGCTGATCAATATTGGAATACTACGATTGTGTAGAGTGTGTGAAAGCATGCTCTATGCAGTTCCGATATTGAGGGCCCCGGGGGAGTTAAGCCCTGCAAAATTTTTTCATTTTTTTGACTTAGTAAAATAAGTAAAAGGGGGGCTCCCCCCACTTGCCACACACAAAAAAGCACCTAGAGGAAGAAATAAAATTTTTAAAATTTTTCGGAATTTTGGTTTTGTGAGATGGCTATGGATAGACTAGTTGAGTGTGGTGTCGATATCATTGAATTTGATGATTTTCATTACTAGTAGACTGGCAATTCCATGTCTTGTGGATGTGAAAGACAATCAACTACTTCCCTTGGTGGCTGTAAGTCTATTCCACTTGACTGCTTGAATGAATGTAAAAGACCGATGGTCGCCTCGAGAGAGGTGGCTGTTGGTCTCATTTCATTTGGGCAAAAACGAAGATGACTATGTTGTGTGTCTTTGGATGCATATAAAATAGTTGTCGATGAATGAACCAAAGTAGTACTTCTATGAGAAATACATTGTATTTTTCTAAGTTGATATTGCTTTGGTTCGATTTCTTATACTTGGGATACCCGGTCCAAAATCGAAGAAAATGTCCATAAAGCGAAAGATTGGCCACATATTACATAGCGAAAGTGGTTGGCGGTATCAAATACTGCTTGAAATTGATAGCTAAATGTTCAGTCATCACTCTAGTGACTTACTTCAATCAATACAAGAGATTCCTACTGTCCCTATCATTCACTCGTCGTTGAGCCGTTGAAGAGAACAGACGTGATATTTTGCCTAGTGAAAAAGTGTAATTATTTCGGGTGAAGTGTTTGCGGAAATTTTCTTTCCTGCTCTTAACGCAGATATTAAATTTTCTGACTCTGTCAGGTGCATTAAGTTGTTGGTGGGGAATCCCTTGGGGTATTCCAAAGGTGTCTCGCCATATACGAACATACTGTGCGCGAAAGTGAGTTGTGGGTACTTTGGTGTCTCGTTGGCCATTGGTGTTGGTTGCTGGAGGAGACTTGGTTGGACCAGTGTCTCGGTGCTGTGTCCACTGGACTTGTCTGGTGGTCGGTGAGTGAGGTTGGGTTAACCTCGCCTGGGGTAAGTGTTTTGATTTTGATTTTGGCTTTGACTGGTTTTTGATTTCGGACAATTCGGGCGACATCTGGTTGGGAATAGTTGAAGTGATTTTTCTTTGGTGTGTGTCTTGAATATGCCACCTAAGACACAGAGGAAGAAGAAGGGGGGTTCAATGTCGGAGGCCAATTCTGAGGTCTCTGATATGGAGGTAGAGTGTGTGGTGCTGGTGCTCCGGAGGTGCTTATGCCTCCCCCTGCAGGGCGAAGGTTAAGGCACACCGAAAGTGAGCAGAGTTCGGATGGTGGGGAAGAGTCGAAGCGGCAAAAGTTGGGCTCTCCGTTGAAGAATGGTGGTGTGGGTGATGCTGTTGTTGCTGCTGGAGTGGGTGCTGTGGGTGCTGGTGTCTCTGCTGGTCGTGTGACTATTGAGGATTTGTCTGGTAGTGAGCGTGCTAATGAGGGGCAAAGGGCGAGCCGCCCTCGTTCGAGGAGGTCTCCTCCGAAGTCTGTCGGTGGTGTATCGGTGCTGGATATGAAGGGAGTTACTGACACCCTTCTCGACCTGCTGTGTGAGAGTCAGTGCAGCTCAGAGACGACTCGGGAGGTGATCTCTCTTGCCAGCAAATATGAAGAGATGCTGATGCGAGCCATAGTTGAGAATGAGAGGCTGAAGGGGAAACTGGAAGCGTTTGAACAGCTGGCAGTGCGTGGTGTTGTAGGCCCTGCTCCAGGGCCTTCTGTTGCGGCTGCTGTTGCGGCGCCCCTTGTGATGCCGCAGGCTATGCCCGCCGTGCCTATTTCGGTGCCTGTGCATAAGCCGGTAGAAACTTGATCGGTTGTGGTGAGGTCTAAGAAGGGGAAGTCCAGCAAGGAAGTAGTGAAGAAGGTAGTTGACGAGGTGGGCCCTACACTAGGTGTGAGGGTACATGAAGTGAAGGAGGTGCGGGATGGAGGAGCTGTCATCAGGACTCCTTCAGTTGCAGAGCGAGAGAAGATCGTTGCAAACACTAAATTTGCTGATGTGGGTTTGGAGGTGTCCATTAACGACAAGCTGGGTCCGAAGGTGGTTGTACAGAGGGTCCACTCGGAACTTACGCCGGACGAGTTCATGAATGAACTGTATGAACTGAATTTTGCCGAGATGATGACTTCTGAGGTGTTTAAGAAGAGTGTGCGCCTGTCTAGTGGCCCTTGGAGGACTGGAGAAGGTGAGTCGAAAGTTAACGTTGTGCTGGAATGTACGGAACGTGTGGCAGAGAAGCTGAACGCTGAGGGAGCCTACATAAAGTGGTTCCGCTTTATTGTGCGGAGGCAGGATGCTGTGCCCACTTGTTACAGGTGCCTGAGTTTCGACCACCGGATTAAGGAATGTAGGATGAAGTCGGAGGTTTGCCGGCGCTGTGGCTTGACAGGGCACTTGAATTCGGAGTGTCCCAACCCAATCCGGTGTCGAAACTGTGAATTTAAGGGTTTGCCGTCTGGGCATTTGATGCTATCAGCATCCTGCCCGGTTTATGCTGCATTAGCTGCAAGGGCGAACGCAAGGCATTGATGAGGATACTCCAGTATAATTGCCAGAGGTCTGCGAGCGTTCTGCATGAGTTTGGACAGGCGCTGCTTCGTATGGGTGCTACCTTCGCCCTGCTTCAGGAGCCTTTTTGTAGAGATGGGTGTGTGCGGGGGCTCCCGGGGGGGATGCGTGTCTTTACGGACGAGGGAGGAGACTCTGCTATAGTTGTTGTGGACAGTGACATTGACTGTACAGTTGTTTCAAGTAGTCAATGGGGGTTATGTCTGTCCGTTGAGTGGGCGGAGGGAAAGATGTTGTTGGCTAGCATCTATTGTAGATTTAGCTCTCCGTTGGAGCCCTATTTAAGGTATATGGATTCGGTACTACTCCTTGCGAGTAGTTGTCCGCTTATCCTAGGGTTAGACGCGAATGCATCCTCCTCACTGTGGTTCTCGAAGATGTCCAGCCATAGTTCTGGCCATCAGAATCGCGTACGAGGAGAGATGCTAGGCGAATGTGTGTTAGCGAGGGGCGTTGAGATTTTGAATGAGCCCTCGGATCTGTATACCTTTGATGGGCCCTCGGGAGTTAGCGACATTGACGTGACGGCTGCAAATGGGGCAGCAACGACTGCTTACCAATTTTGCTGGAGTGTTGTTCATGACTGGGGCGTGTTGTTCATGACCATAATCTCATTGAGCTTGTGGTCACGCCGCGGGGACGAACGCAGGGAACAGAGCGTTTCAGGGCTTGGAAGGAACGAGACGTGAACTGGGACCTATATGCGAACCGTGTTAGGGAGGCTGCTATGCCATTAGCGGACTTCAGGGCACTGACCATAGATGACCAGGTTAGCAGGTTGAACGAGTGGATGAGCGGAGTCAATGACGAGCTCCTTGGTAGATGTCGTAAGGTTAAACCAAGTAAGGTCAAATGGTGGACCCGTGAGCTAAGTCTGATGCGGAGGAGACTCAGTCGCCTTAGGAAAAGATTCCAACGGGCTAGACGTACCAATGCGGAGGACTTGGCTCAGCGTAAAACTGAGTTCCTTGCTTTCCTTAGGACGTACAAGGACGAGCTGTCTAGGAGTAAAGAAGACAATTGGAGGAGATTTATTCAGGACAATAAAGACGATCCTTGGGGTAAAGTATACCGTGTGTGCCGGCATGGTGGGTCCAGTAGTCAGGGCGACCTACAGGCATTGCGTAGCAGCTCTACGACAATGACCTCGGGGTGGGGGGAGAGCGTAGGGCTTTTGTTGGGATCATTCTTTCCCAGTTCGGAGACTCAGACATTTCCTCCGCTTGTTGATGAATTGGCTGAGCCTCCGGCAGTGGAAAGGTTAGAAGTTTCGGACAGTATCTGTCGGATTAGAAGCAGAAAGTCGCCTGGTATCGACGGTATGACTGGTCGGATGTATAAAGCCATCTGGAAGGTCATGCCTGAGTATATCGAGTCAGTGTTTAGCCGCTGCATGAGCCAAGGGTACTTCCCGCGTGCGTGGAAGATTGCTAGAGTGGTGGTGCTACTTAAGTCGCCAGATAGAGTAAGGAGTGATCCTCGCTCGTATCGGGGCATTAGTCTGCTTCCAGTTCTTGGAAAAGTACTGGAGAGGATTATGGTGTCTAGGCTTATGGAGCGCTACTCCGAAGGTACATCGCCGCATCAATTCGGTTTTACCGAGGGTAGAAGTACTGTGGACGCGTGGTTGCATGTGCAGAATAGCCTGAGCGGGTCAAATGCCAAGTATGTCGTTGGCATTTTTGTCGACTTTAAGGGTGCATTTGACTTCCTTTTGTGGAATAGCGTGCTCACGAGGTTGTTAGCGATCGGTTGCCAGGAAATTGGTCTTTGGTCTAGTTACTTTTATGAGAGGAAAGCTTGTGTCGTGGGATCCAGTGCTTCGGTCTGGAAGGATGTCCAACGTGGTTGCCCTCAGGGGTCCATCTGTGGCCCATTTATTTGGAACCTCATGATGGATCCTCTGTTGCGGGAGCTCTCGGCGTCCTTCAAGGTTTGTGCTTATGCGGATGACTTGCTTATCATGGTTGAAGGTGAGTCTCGCCTTGAGCTGGAGACTCGTGGTGAGCAGGCTATGCGTATAGTCCAAGCATGGAGTGATCGAGTTGGCGTTGAGGTTGCGAATGACAAGACATCGTTGATGATGCTGAAAGGCAGGCTTGCTCATAGTCGACCTCCGTTTATACGAGCTGGTGAACGTGGCATAAGGTACGCAAGTACAATAAAGTATCTAGGCATTCATATGAAGGATAGGCTTAATTTCCTGGTTCACTTTGATCACCTGAAGGAGAAGCTAACTAGAGTGGTGGGAATGGTCAGGCGTGTTTTGCGGACTGATTGGGGCTTGAGCAGGCGTTCCGTGCGTATCATATATGAAGGCCTGTTTGTTGCCTGCGCAACTTATGGGGCTCCTGTGTGGTACAAAACCGGTGCGTCTGTGTTGGGTCGGAAAAAGCTCCTGTCGTGTCAGCGGGTCGTCATGTTAGCGTGTTTGCCTGTGTGTAGGACTGTGTCCACTGATGCACTGCAGGTGCTGCTTGGCGCCGTGCCGCTTGACCTGGAAGTGAGAAGTAGGGCTATTCTGTATAAGCTGAAACGCGGTTTGCAGCTGGCTGAGGATGAGAACTGACTCAGCCCTTCTGATCTGGCAGATGGGGATATTAGGCGGTACAAGGCGCTCCTTCGGGAGTGCGTTGTTAATTTTTGGAGGACAAGGTGGACGGACAGTGACAAGGGAAGGGTGACGTACGAATTTATTCGTGACGCAACGTTCGTACTGGACCGGCCAGACTTTCGCTTCGGCTTAAGTACTGGTTTCTTACTGACGGGGCATGGCTCTCTCAATGCATTTTTGCATAAGAGAGGCCTTGCCCAGACGGAATGCCGTTACTATAATGACATTAGATGTTTAGCAAATATGGGTATTACGTATGGAGGGGCGGGGTGGGATTTCAGTAGGGTCCTTGAAGACGATCGGACCTTTAGATGTTTAAGTAATTTTGCGCGTGAAGTATTTAGTAGAAGGACAAGACTTAGTGGAGGGGGTCTCCGCACATAGTGGAGGTGGGCCGTGGGCTGTTGGGCCGGTTTGGTCCTTGGACCTTTGGATGATTGTTGGGGTTTTCCTCTGTGGATGTTGTGTAGGCTACCCGTGAGGGTAGTCCTGTTTATTGTTTGTGTTGTGTAGTCCGTTGCTGCGGTCCCAGTGGACCCATTGTGCAGTTCGTGAGGACAGCATGTTAATTGTTGTGTTTTGAGTGCGTGTTCTCTGCTGATTTTTTGTTGGTGGGTGACCAGTCCCGGACTGTTTGGAGTTCAACTGGTAGTAGCGTTGCTACGAAGCCTGACCGGAGGCTATATTCTGGTACCGCGGGTGCCAGGTGCCCCTAGGTCTTCGGATCTAGCCTGGCAGTTGGTGTTGGCCCCCTTGTGGGAGCATCGCGGTGGCTGTGGTTAGACCCAAATCGCGGGGAGAGTGTGTTGCTCGAATGTGGAGTTGCATTATCAACCGGGTGCCTGACCCATAGAAAGGCAGGAGTTTTAGATAGGCTCCGCTCCTAACCAAGGAGGCGACCGCGTCCAAATAACGTGCGAGCGAATTGGTACTCACTTTTGTGGGGGCGTTGGTAGACGCATTGTATTCACCCGGTGCTAAGACCACTGTGAGATAGACCGTAAGGTAGGTGCTCACATTAAGCAACACTCAGGTATGTCCCTATCATTCTCACTTGACGTTGAGCAGTTGATGAGAACGGTCGTGTGATTTTACTAGCGGAAAATTGTGTTAAACATTCGAGTGAAATTAGTGCGATATTTCTTGCCTCGCTCTTAACGCGAAATTCAGATTTTCTGACTCTGTCAGTGTTATTAAGTTGTTGGTGGGGAATCCTCTGGACAATCCATTGGTGTCTCACCGCAGCGGACATTCCGTGCGCGCAAGTGATCTAGTGGGGATTTGGTGTCTCAGTGGCCATTTGTGCATCGGCTTCCTTGGAGAGTTTGGAGTGGTTGGATTCCTCTGGGCAGGTGCCATCTGTCCATTGGTTCTTTCCTTGGTGGAGTAAGCCAGGTTTGTTGGAGCCTCGGTTCCATTTACTTGCTTTGCTGGTAAGTGATTTTGTTGTGACCTTGATTTATTTTTTGGACTACGATTGCGACATCTTGTGGGGAATAGTTTTGTTTAACTTTTGTTGGGTTGTGTCTCGGATATGCCCCCGAAGACAGTGAGGAAGAAGAAGTCCGGTGACGTCTCGTCTGTTGACGGTGATGGGACAGGGGTTTCTGATATGGAGGTTGAGGGTGTTTCGGCGGCGCTTATGCCTCCTCCTGCTGGGAGAAGGAGAGCGAGCAGAGCTCTGATGGTGGTGAGGAGTCAAAGAGGCAGAAGCTGGGGTCCCCTTTGAAGGCAGGTGGTGCTGCTGGTGTTGGGAGTGCCATATCTGCTGGTGTTGCCGCTGCTGTTGTTGTTGGTTCTGGTCGCGAACCAGACATTGCGTTGTCTGGTAGTGAGCGAGTTGGCGAGGTGCAGAGGAGTAGTCGCTCTCGTGAAAAGAGAGCTGCTCCTAAGTTGGCTGATGGTGTCTCTGTCATGGAGATGAAAAGTGTGACCGACTCTCTGCTGGATTTACTCTGTGAGAGCCAGTGCAGTGCTGAGACTACGCGGGAAGTGATCTCTTTGGCTAGTAGATACGAAGAGATGCTTATGCGGGCCATCGTGGAAAACGAGAGGCTGAGAGGCAAGTTGGAGGCATATGAAGGATTTGCTGCTAAGGGTGGTGTGTGCCCTGTGCCAGGGCCTTCTAGTGGAGTTGCTGTCAGCCAGGGCCCTGCCCTGGTATCTGCCGCTGCGCCTGTAAGTGTTCCCTCTGCTGTGGCGCCCGCTGTTAGGCCGGTGGAGACGTGGTCGGTCGTTGTTAAGGGGAAGAAGGGTACCTAGAGTAAGGAGGTGGTTAAGAAGGTGGTGGAGGAGGTAGGCCCTACACTTAAAGTCAGGGTGCATGAGGTGAAGGAGACTCGTGATGGCGGAGCTGTCATACGTACTCCGTCGGTTGCAGAGCGGCAAAAGATTGCTGCAAATACAAAGTTCGCTGATGTAGGCCTTGAGGTGTTGGTGAACGACAGTTGTTGTGCAGCGTGTCCATGCGGAGATTTCGACGGACGATTTTATGCAGGAGCTCTACGACATGCATTTTGTCGATACGTTGTCTCCTGAAAGCTTCAGGAAGAGTGTTCGACTGGCAAGCGGGCCTTGGAGGTCTGGTGCCAACGAGTCGAAGGTGAATGTGGTACTGGAATGTACAGAGCGGGTGGCAGAAAAGTTGTGTGCGGAAGGCGCTTATATTAAGTGGTTCCGCTTCATTGTGCGGAGGCAGGACCCAGTGCCGTCTTGTTATCGGTGTCTTGGCTTTGATCACCGAGTCAGGGAGTGCCGGATGAAGTCCGACATATGTAGAAGGTGTGGTGTTTCCGGCCACGTGAGTATGGACTGTCCAAATCCTGTGCGTTGTCGTAATTGTGAGCTGAAGGGACTCCCTGCTGGACACCTTATGCTGTCCTCGGCGTGCCCGGTTTACGCTGCGTTGACGGCCAGAGCAAACGCAAGACATTGATGAGGATCCATCAGTATAACTGCCAGAGGTCTGCGAGCGTTGTACACGAGTTTGGCCAGTCACTTCTCCGTATGGGTGCAACCTTCGCGTTAATTCAGGAGCCGTATGTTGGAGATGGGTGTGTGCGGGGACTTCCGGGGGGGATGCGTGTCTTTACGGACGAGGGAGGAGACTCTGCGATAGTTGTTGTGGACAGTGACATTGACTGTACAGTTGTCTCAAGTAGCCAATGGGGGTTATGTCTGTCCGTTGAGTGGGCGGGGGGAAAGATGTTGTTGGCTAGCATCTATTGTAGATTTAGCTCTCCGTTGGAGCCCTATTTAAGGTATATGGATACGGTACTACTCCTTGCGAGTAGTTGTCCGCTTATCCTAGGTTTAGACGCGAATGCATCCTCCTCGTTGTGGTTCTCCAAGATGTCCAGGCATACTTCTGGAGAGATGCTAGGCGAATGGGTGTTAGCGAGGGGCGTGGAGATTTTGAATGAGCCCTCGGATCTGTATACCTTTGATGGGCCCTCGGGAGTTAGCGACATTGACGTGACGGCTGCAAATGGGGCAGCAACGACTGCTTACCAATTTTGCTGGAGTGTTGTTCATGACTGGGGCGTGTTGTTCATGACCATAATCTCATTGAGCTTGTGGTCACGCCGCGGGGACGAACGCAGGGAACAGAGCGTTTCAGGGCTTGGAAGGAACGAGACGTGAACTGGGACCTATATGCGAACCGTGTTAGGGAGGCTGCTATGCCATTAGCGGACTTCAGGGCACTGACCATAGATGACCAGGTTAGCAGGTTGAACGAGTGGATGAGCGGAGTCAATGACGAGCTCCTTGGTAGATGTCGTAAGGTTAAACCAAGTAAGGTCAAATGGTGGACCCGTGAGCTAAGTCTGATGCGGAGGAGACTCAGTCGCCTTAGGAAGAAATTCCAACGCGTAGCAGCTCTACGATAATGACCTCGGGGTGGGGGGAGAGCGTAGGGCTTTTGTTGGGATCATTCTTTCCCAGTTCGGAGACTCAGACATTTCCTCCGCTTGTTGATGAATTGGCTGAGCCTCCGGCAGTGGAAAGGTTAGAAGTTTCGGACAGTATCTGTCGGATTAGAAGCAGAAAGTCGCCTGGTATCGACGGTATGACTGGTCGGATGTATAAAGCCATCTGGAAGGTCATGCCTGAGTATATCGAGTCAGTGTTTAGCCGCTGCATGAGCCAAGGGTACTTCCTGCGTGCGTGGAAGATTGCTAGAGTGGTGGTGCTACTTAAGTCGCCAGATAGAGTAAGGAGTGATCCTCGCTCATATCGGGGCATTAGTCTGCTTCCAGTTCTTGGAAAAGTACTGGAGAGGATTATGGTGTCTAGGCTTAAGGAGCGCTACTTCGAAGGTACATCGCCGCATCAATTCGGTTTTACCGAGTATGTCGTTGGCATTTTTGTCGACTTTAAGGGTGCATTTGACTTCCTTTTGTGGAATAGCGTGCTCACGAGGTTGTTAGCGATCGGTTGCCAGGAAATTGGCCTTTGGTCTAGTTACTTTCATGAGAGGAAGGCTTGTTTAATGGGATCCAGTGCTTCGGTCTGGAAGGATGTCCAACGTGGTTGCCCTCATGGGTCCATCTGTGGCCCATTTATTTGGAACCTCATGATGGATCCCCTGCTGCGGGAGCTCTCGGCGTCCTTCAAGGTTTGTGCTTATGCGGATGACTTGCTTATCATGGTTGAAGGTGAGTCTCGCCTTGAGCTGGAGACTCGTGGTGAGCAGGCTTTGCGTATAGTCCAAGCATGGAGTGATCGAGTTGGCGTTGAGGTTGCGAATGACAAGACATCGTTGATGATGCTGAAAGGCAGACTTGCTCATAGTCGACCTCCGTTTATACGAGCTGGTGAACGTGGCATAAGGTACGCAAGTACAATTAAGTATCTAGGCATTCATATGAAGTATAGGCTTAATTTCCTGGTTCACTTTGATCACCTGAAGGAGAAGCTAACTAGAGTGGTGGGAATGGTCAGGCGTGTTTTGCGGACTGATTGGGGCTTGAGCAGGCGTTCCGTGCGTATCATATATGGTGGCCTGTTTGTTGCCTGCGCAACTTATGGGGCTCCTGTGTGGTACAAAACCGGTGCGTCTGTGTTGGGTCGGAAAAAGCTCCTGTCGTGTCAGCGGGTCGTCATGTTAGCGTGTTTGCCTGTGTGTAGGACTGTGTCCACTGATGCACTTCAGGTGCTGCTTGGCGCCGTGCCGCTTGACCTGGAAGTGAGAAGTAGGGCTATTCTGTATAAGCTGAAACGCGGTTTGCAGCTGGCTGAGGATGAGAACTGGCTCAGCCCTTCTGATCTGGCAGATGGGGATATTAGGCGGTACAAGGCGCTCCTTCGGGAGTGCGTTGTTAATTTTTGGAGGACAAGGTGGACGGACAGTGACAAGGGAAGGGTGACGTACGAATTTATTCGTGACGCAACGTTCGTACTGGACCGGCCAGACTTTCGCTTCGGCTTAAGTACTGGTTTCTTACTGACGGGGCATGGCTCTCTCAATGCATTTTTGCATAAGAGAGGCCTTGCCCAGACGGATTTATGTGGGTGCGGGATGACCGAGGACTGGGTGCATATACTGACGGAATGCCGTTACTATAATGACATTAGATGTTTAGCAAATATGGGTATTACGTATGGAGGGGCGGGGTGGGATTTCAGTAGGGTCCTTGAAGACGATCGGACTTTTAGATGTTTAAGTAATTTTGCGCGAGAAGTATTTAGTAGAAGGACAAGACTTAGTGGAGGGGGTCCCCGCACATAGTGGAGGTGGGCCGTGGGCTGTTGGGCCGGTTTGGTCCTTGGACCTTTGGGACGATTGCTGGGGTTCCTCTTTGTATGTTGTGTAGGCTATCCGTGAGGGTAGTCCTGTTTATTGTTTGTGTTGTGTAGTCTGTTGCCGCGGTCCCAGTGGACCCATTGTGCAGTCCGTGAGGACAGCATGTTAATTGTTGTGTTTTGAGTGCGTGTTCTCTGCTGATTTTTTGTTGGTGGGTGACCAGTCCCGGACTGTTTGGAGTTCAACTGGTAGTAGCGTTGCTACGAAGCCTGACCGGAGGCTATATTCTGGTACCGCGGGTGCCAGGTGCCCCTAGGTCTTCGGATCTAGCCTGGCAGTTGGTGTTGGCCCCCTTGTGGGAGCATCGCGGTGGCTGTGGTTAGACCCGGGGAGAGTGTGTTGCTCGAATGTGGAGTTGCATTATCAACCGGGTGCCTGACCCATAGAAAGGCAGGAGTTCTAGATAGGCTCCGCTCCTAACCAAGGAGGCGACCGCGTCCAAATAACGCGCGAGCGAATTGGAACTCACTTTTGTGGGGGCGTTGGTAGACGCATTGTATTCACCCGGTGCTAAGACCACTGTGAGATAGACCGTAAGGTAGGTGCTCACATAAAGCAACACTCAGGTGTCCCTAACTTTCACAGATGAAGAATATAAAAGGTAATTTTTGTATGAGAATCATCCAAAACCGCTTATATTCTTCGAATGGGGTTAAACGGCTACTGCAGTAAATTGTGTGCATTTTACTTCAGAATGGTTTCAAAATGTCTAGTCATCATTCTAGTGACTTATTTGAACACATCCAAAGAAGAGAAGAAGACCAACATATAAAAATCTAACCATATCCATCCGCCCTAGTTAATATATATATATATATATATATATGGTGGTACACCATATAAACGTAAATTGCCAATGAAAAATGTCTGAATTGACTAACATAATATCTATTTCGAATAGCTATATTGTAATAAAGTCATATCAGACATAAAAAGAATTTTAAATTTTTTATGAATTTTTTCGCCTTTAATACTGTTGATAAAAATCAAGAAAAAATCATAATAAATTGAAAATTACATGAAAATTGCCAGGAAATGATGCATAATGATCGCTATTTTATGTAGCAACATTATGCCGAACAAATTTTTACAATTTGTTCAATGTACGATTTTTAAGAATTTTTTATGCCATTTTTGGAAAATATTAAAAAGATCGAAAAATATTCATGAAAAATCGAAAAATGCACATAGAAGTATAGAAAACGGCTTAAATGATAGCTATTGATTAATGCTATCAAAATAAAATGAATTAACTTGGGTAATTTCAATGTGTAATTTTTAAGAAATATTTTTCGTATTTTTCAATAATATTTATAAAATGGAAAAAAATTCACCAAAATCGAAAAATGCTCGTAAATCGATTGAGGAAGGTCTAGCATAAAATGATTTTTTTATGAAACTAGAGTTGTCTCGTTTAAATTGAAAATGAAAATTTCATATACCGAAAAGATTTTTTTCATTTGAAAATGATGGTGTTTCTATTTAATGTATAACTGAATAGTATGTGTTTTATACAACCTCAACTCATATGGGACTACCCCCTAAATTTTGAGCATATTAATGAGGGGAGGAAAAGAAACTAACAAGGATTTCCTTAGTAGCGGCGAGCGAAAAGGAAAGAGTTCAGCACTAAGTCACTTTGTCTTTATAGCAAATGTGAGATGCAGTGTATGAAGTGTTCAATTTCTAGTATGAGAAATTAACGATTTAAGTCCTTCTTAAATGAGGCCATTTACCCATAGAGGGTGCCAGGCCCGTATAACGTTAATGATTACTAGAGAACATTTCCAAAGAGTCGTGTTGCTTGATAGTGCAGCACTAAGTGGGTGGTAAACTCCATCTAAAACTAAATATAACCATGAGACCGATAGTAAACAAGTACCGTGAGGGAAGTTGAAAAGAACTCTGAATAGAGAGTTAAAAAGTACGTGAAACTGCTTAGAGGTTCAGCCCGATGAACCTGAATATCCATTATGGAAAATTCATCGTTACGATTGCTATATGAATAATATAGTGAGAATGGCGTGCATTTTTTCCATATAAGGACATTGTAATCTATTAACATACACAATTTATCATAAGATCGATGGCGAAAGTTTATTCAAATTAGTATGCTTGCGTAATAACATAGAATAAGTGCTGTCGATTGGATAAAGTGTTGATAGATCTATTATATACAGCGCTTGAATACTTGTATTCTATAATGGCACATTAATCTTGATTTTTGTGTTTATTATATGCGCTTATATGATTTACAATGCGAAAGATTCAGGATACCTTCGGGACCCGTCTTGAAACACGGACCAAGGAGTCTAACATATTTGCAAGTTATTGGGAATTTAAACCTAATAGCGAAATTAACATAACTTTTATGGGATTAGTTTTTAGTCTATTTATAGTCTATTAATTCAATCCCGGGGCGTTCTATCAGTTATGCATAATAATATTTATATTATTTATGCCTCTAACCACAGCGTACCTTGAGCATATATGCTGTGACCCGAAAGATGGTGAACTATACTTGATCAGGTTGAAGTCAGGGGAAACCCTGATGGAAGACCGAAACCGTTCTGACGTGCAAATCGATTGTCAGGATTGAGTATAGGGGCGAAAGACCAATCGAACTGGTTCCCTCCGAAGTTTCCCTCAGGATAGCTGGTGCATTTAAAAATTATGTAAAATAATCTTATCTGGTAAAGCGAATGATTAGAGGCCTTAGGGTCGAAACGACCTTAACCTATTCTCAAACTTTAAATGGGTAAGAACCACACCTTTCTTGGTATGAAGGTGTGGTTGTGATATAATGTGCCCAGTGGGCCACTTTTGGTAAGCAAAACTGGCGCTGTGGGATGAACCAAACGTAATGTTACGGTGCCCAAATTGACAACTCATGCAGATACCATGAAAGGCGTTGGTTGCTTAAAACAGCAGGACGGTGGACATGGAAGTCGTAATCCGCTAAGGAGTGTGTAACAACTCACCTGCCGAAGCAACTAGCCCTTAAAATGGATGGCGCTTAAGTTGTATACCTATACATTACCGCTAAAGTAAATGGTTTATATTCAATTTCGGTTGGATTTTAAACTTTGAAACTTTAGTGAGTAGGAGGGTACAATGGTGTGCTTGGAAGTGTTTGGCGTAAGCCTGCATGGAGCCGCCATTGGCACAGATCTTGGTGGTAGTAGCAAATAATCGAATGAGACCTTGGAGGACTGAAGTGGAGAAGGGTTTCGTGTGAACAGTGGTTGATCACGAGTTAGTCGGTCCTAAGTTCAAGGCGAAAGCTGAAAATTTTCAAGTTATAATTGACAATTGCAAAATTGTGTGATTAAACACTTGAATAATTTTGAACGAAAGGGAATACGGTTCCAATTCCGTAACCTGTTGGGTATCCGTTTGTTATTAAATATGGGCCTTGTGCTCATCCTGGCAACAACAAAAATAAAGAAGCCGTCGAGAGGTATTGGAAAAGTTTTCTTTTCTGTTTTATAGTCGTACTACCATTGAAATCTTTCGAAGAGAGATATGGTAGATGGACTAGAAGAGCATGACATTTACTGTTGTGTCGATATTTTCTCCTCAGACCTTGAAAATTTATGGTGGGGTCACGCAAACTTCTCAACAGGCCGCACCAATATCCGCAGCTGGTCCCCAAGGTGAAGAGTCTCTAGTCGATAGAATAATGTAGGTAAGGGAAGTCGGCAAATTAGATCCGTAATTTCGGGATAAGGATTGGCTCTGAAGATTGAGATAGTCGGGCTTGATTGGGAAGCAATAACATGGTTTACGTACTCGTTCTGGGTAAATAGAGATCTCCGGATCTTGTTCCTCGGATATTTGCTATGTAACCAATTGTGGAACTTTCTTGCTAAAATTTATTGGGTTGCATCGCAAGGTGTGTACTCTTTAAATTATAACGACTATCAATTAACAATCAATTCAGAACTGGCACGGACTTGGGGAATCCGAATGTCTAATTAAAACAAAGCATTGTGATGGCCCTAGCGGGTGTTGACACAATGTGATTTCTGCCCAGTGCTCTGAATGTCAAAGTGAAGAAATTCAAGTAAGCGCGGGTAAACGGCGGGAGTAACTATGACTCTCTTAAGGTAGCCAAATGCCTCGTCATCTAATTAGTGACGCGCATGAATGGATTAACGATACACACATATCGTTAGAGCTCTGCAAGTTAAAGTGATTTTGTGCTATTTTTCGTAGAAAAATCGGTGAAAAAGTGAATAAAAGTGTTCATTAGTGGTTTTACTTCCTTTTATAATTGCCTTGCAAATTGTTGTTGCAAAACTGGGGCTCCGCTAGCCACGTGCTTTTGGTGTCTCATCTGACCTTCAGCAGTTTGTTTTGGTTTTTCAGCGCCATCTGTTGGTGGATCGCTGTTGGTATTTTAGTTGGCGCCATCTATCGGTGGATAGTGGCAATTAGTATAGTTTTCCTATACTTATTTTATTGTAGTTACAAACCACATATTTATTTGTGGTTTGTGAAGCATATTTTCAGGCGTTTGCTTTTATCTGGTGGTTTTACCTGCTAGATAGAAGTAAGCGCTATGCCGCCTAAACCGTCGACTCGTAGGAGTCGCAAAAAGGCGGAAGGTGGTACAACTCCCACCCCGTCTGGTGACGAGAGTGAGTCCTCTTGTGCAAAGAGGAAATGTGTTGCTGGCACCGCTGGCTCTGCTTCTGGCATGAGTGCCAGAGGTAAATCCAGTGGTGAAGAGAGCGTAGTTGCCGTTAAGGCTGCCAAAGGGGCTGATGGTGCAGTAATGCTACTGGTGTTGTCGCCACTGGTGTTGTTGCTGTACGAGGCTGTTAAGCAGAGCCGACGCTCTCGCCGTAGTGGTTTTGAGCCGGTTTCGGCTGCATCTGCCATTGGGCAGATGTTATCCTCATTGTTATCGCTGCCTTAGTTTCGACCACAAGGTCCAGCACTGCCGTTTTGCACGTGCAGTTTGCCGTAGGTGTGATGAGGAGGGGCATACGGCAAAGAGGTGCAAAAATGCACTCAATTGCCGTAATTTTGCTTTCAGGGGTAAACCCTCAGAACATCTAATGATGTCTGAGGCTTGCCCAATTTATAGCTTGATGGTGGCTAGGGCGAAATCTAAGCATTAAGATGGATTTAATCATCCAACTTAATTGCAGACGATCGAGCGCAGTTATGTCTGATTTGGGTGTTACGATGCGTCGGCTGAACTGTAGGTTCGACGATAGTAACGTAGATTGTGTGCTTGTGGATGCGAGTGATTTTGGTGTTTATGTGTCTGTGAGTGGTGAATTTGGTGTGTTATTTCTTGCGAGTCTCTATTGCAAGTTCGAAGAAGCGTTAGAGCCGTACCTTAGGTACATGGATGCGGTGCTACTACAGGTGAGTAGCCATCCTGTCATCCTCGGCTTGGACGCGAACGCATCTTCTCCCATGTGGTTCAGTAAGATAACTCGGCAAGCGCGGAGCTATCAGAACTACACTAGGGGGGAGATGTTAAGTGAGTGGCTCCTTTCAAGGGCCATGCATGTGGTAAACCAGCCGAGTGAGGTTTATACCTACTGTACGGTTAATGGCTCTAGCGATATCCCTTCTGTTCGTTGGCGTTTGGCGAATGTTGATTGGTCCGTTTACGGGCAACAACTGGTCAATGCCTTCTCGAACATTTCGCTGCGAGAATTTTCTTCTCTTCCTGTCGATGAGCAAGTAGCATTGTTAACCAACACTGTTACTAGCGTTAATGATATTCCCTTTGAGAGATATGGCCGTTCGAGTTCTAGGAGGTTGAGGTGGTGGAATAGAACTCTGAGTCAGAAGCGTAAAGTTGTAAGGCGTCTCAGGAAGAAATTCCAGAGAGCCAAACGACGGAACGCGGATGACGTTGGCGTACATTCGGCTGCCTATAGGCAGTGTCTGAATGAATATCAAGATATGATAGCTAGTGCGAAAAATGGTCAATGGCAGTCTTTTGTTGCGAGAAACCGCGATGACCCATGGGGTCAGCTGTATAAGATTTGTAGATCCCAGAAATCGGTTGATGTTTCTGGCATTAAGGTAGATGATAGAGTCCTTACCACGTGGACAGAGTGTGTGTCAGCCCTGATGGCTTCTTTCTTTCCAAGGGTGGACCTGTGGTTGCCTCCTCCACCGGAGGAGACTGCTATTGTTCCAGAATTGGAGAGAAATGAGATCGATCAGGCTGTAGCCTTGGTTCGCTGCAGGAAGTCACCAGGCTTGGATGGTTTGACCGGAGAGATGTGTAAAAGCATCTGGAAGGCCATTCCGGACTACCTGGAGACTTTGCTCTGTAATTGTATTCGCTCAGGTGTTTTTCCGAGGTCGTGGAAGGCTGCGAAAGTCATCGTCCTTCTGAAATCTCCCGATAAAGTCAGGAGTAATCCTCGATCTTATCGAGGCATCAGCCTCCTACCAGTGCTTGGTAAAGTATTGGAAAGGATAATGGTGCAGAGATTACAGGAGAGGTTGGCTGAGACAGAATCCGAGTTTCAATTTGGTTTCAAACCAGGTCGTAGTATTGAAGACGCTTGGCTGTATGTCAAACAATGCGTCGAGGGATCTACAAGCAAATACGTTTTGGGTATTTTTGTCGACTTTAAGGGTGCTTTTGACCATTTGTGTTGGTCGCGTGTAATTGCTTGTTTGCAGGAAGTTGGTTGTCGAGAGATAAAACTCTGGAAAAGCTATTTCTCTGACAGGGTGGCGTGCTCTGTTGGTGCCCAGAATAGTGTTTCAATAGATGTCGTTAGGGGTTGGTGGATCCATTACTGCGGTAGCTTAGTTCCACCTGTAAGGTATGTGCGTACGCAGATGATCTCCTGATATTAGTAGAGGCTAGGTCTCGTTCCGAGTTGGAACAGTCTGGCTCACAATTGATGGAGATTGTCGGTGCTTGGGGCTTACGAGTTGGTGTAGAAGTGGCCAGGGAGAAGACCGTGACTATGTTGCTAAAGGGCAGCTTGTCGCGTAATCGACATCCCAGTGTTGTTTTTGATGGTCGAGGTCTTAATTATAAGACCGAATTGAAATACTTGGGCATCACAATGGGCGAGAGGATGAATTTCATCCCCCACCTAGATCGCTTAAAGGAGAAAATGTGCAGTATTGTGGGTCAAGTTCGTCGTGTGTTGAGGTCTGAATGGGGCCTCAGTAGACGTGCAATGCGTGTTGTGTATGGGGGTCTTTTCGTAGCTTGTGCTACTTATGGCGCTCCCATATGGTATACGACGGCGTTAGGCTGGGGGTGTCGCAAGATACTTTCATGCCAACGAATAATGATGTTGGCTTGTTTACCTGTATGCCGCACAGTGTCTACTGAGGCCATGCAGGTGTTGCTGGGTGTTCCTCCTTTGGATCTTGAAGTGATTCGTGCAAACGTGTCCTTCTTGGCCAAGAGGGGTCTACCTATTGTGCCTTCTGACTGGGCAGTAGACGGTGTGGAGAGAATGAGCGTCCAGGATCGCAAATCGCGGCTGCGAGAAATTCTTTCATCTAGATGGCAATCTAGATGGAATGAAAGTGAGAATGGTAGAGTAACTTTCAGGTTCATCCCTGATGTTACTTTTGCTCAGACGAACCCCGATTTTGGTTTTGGCCTTCACTTGGGGTACTTGTTGACGGGACATGGTTCCTTAAAT
Organism: Musca domestica; assembly: GCF_030504385.1. NCBI lineage: Eukaryota > Metazoa > Arthropoda > Insecta > Diptera > Muscidae > Musca > Musca domestica. The sequence goes on along the minus strand of NW_026712346.1, from coordinate 16,181,220 downwards.
GCATTTTTGTATAGAAGGAACATCTCTGGCACAGAAGCATGTAGGTGCGGGGCACCAGTCGAGGACTGGCTACATGTATTGTGCTCATGTCCATTTTACGACGACTTCCGGAATCTAGATTCCATGGGTATCTCCAATGTTGAGGGCCAATGGGATGTTAGTCGTGTTCTCTCCACTAGCTCTACGCGTGCTAGCCTTGGAGAGTTTGCTAGTCGCGCTTTCGCCCGTCGCCGGGCACTAGTGTGAATGGTGTTGTATGAATGTGTCTGCTCGGTGTGTATGAGCATGAATGTGAGATGAGTGTGTGGTTAGGGCGTCTTAGTACGTTCTTTCAGCCTAGACGTGTATATTAGCCACAAGGGGTTATCAGTCCCCTGGTCACATGGGACTGAAACTGGAAGTAACTCGGTTACGAGATCTGACCAGAGGTCTTTTTTCTGGTACCGCAGGTGGTGGGGACTACAGGGAATCTCAACTCTCTGCCTCACCATCATAGATCCTTCTGATCTTGTCGGGGGCACTTTCAAATCTAATCGGTTGCCGTTCGCCAGCGTCAGAGCGGAAGAGGTGAATAGGCCTCGCTCTTCGCAGTGAGAAAGCTACGTCCATGTAAACGTGGTGATTAGACTGCTTCATCAGTGTAGCACTTGTGTTACACTCGTCCTATTCCATGATCGTGCCTTAAATTTTCACTCATTGGGCGACCAGTCCCGTGCTATATGGAGCAAAAAGTGGTAGTAGTTTCGACTACGAAGTCTGACCGGAGACTCTTCTGGTGCCGCGGGTGTCAGGAGCCCCTAGATCTGTTGATCTAGCCTGACTATGGAGAGGCCCCTGTTTTGGGTGCAACGCGGTGGTTGTGGTTTATACCCAAATCGCGGGTAGAGCATCGGCTCGATGTGGTGTTGCATTCTCAACCGGGTGCTGCGACCCATAGAGCAGCGGAGGTGTAAGATAGTCCTCAACCCCTTACCAAGAGGGAAGTGAAGCCCATATAGCTGATCTTCGAATTGGTACCTGCGGAATAGACCTAGAACTCCGTGGAGGGCTACCACTCTCTAAGAGAACTCTGGGTAATTCCAAAGGGGCGCTGGCCGACGCATCGTATCGTCGACCCCTGTGCAATGGTGCATCATGGTTGAAGCCGTCAAGGCGATAATCATGTAAAACCCCCTCGACTTCATGTCCCTATCTACTCACTTGTCGTTGAAGAGAACAGACGTGATATTTTGCCTAGTGAAAAAGTGTAATAATTTCGGGTGAAGTGTTTGCGAAAATTTTCTTTCCTGCTCTTAACGCAGATTTCAAATTTTCTGACTCTGTCAGGTGCATTAAGTTGTTGGTGGGTAATCCCTTGGGGTATTCCAAAGGTGTCTCGCCATAACGAACATACAGTGCGCGGAAGTGAGTTGTGTGGATTTTGGTGTCTCGTTGGCCATTGGTGTTTGGTTGCTGGAGGAGACGTGGTTGGACTAGTGTTTTGGTGCTGTGTCCACTGGACTTGTCTGGTCGTCAGTAAGTGAGGTTGGACTAACCTTGCCTGCGGTGAGTGCTTTGATTTTGGTTTTTGGACTGGTTTGTGATTTTGGACAACTCGATCGACATCTGGTAGTGAATAGACGATTAGTGAATAGTGGGTGTGTGTCTGGGATATGCCTCCTAAGGCACAAAGGAAGAAGAAGGGTGGGTCGGTATCGGAGGCCAATTCTGAGGTCTCGGATATGGAGATAGAGGGAGGTGCTGGTGCTCCGGAGGGGATTTGCCTCCCCCTGCAGGGCGAAGGTTAAGGCACACTGAGAGTGAGCAGAGTTCGGATGGAGGGGAAGAGGCGAAGCGACAGAAGTTGGGCTCTCCGCTGAAGAAGGCTGGTGTTGGTGATGCTGTTGTTGTTGCTGGTGAGGGTGGTGGTGGTGGTGCTGGTGTCTCTGGTGGTCGCGTACTAGTTGATGATTTATCTGGTAGCGAGCGTGCAAGTGAAGTCCAAAGGGCGAGTCGCTCTCGTTCAAAGAGGTCTCCACTTAAGTCTGTTGGTGGTGTGACGGTGCTGGAAATGAAGGTAGTCACTGACTCTCTTCTGGATTTGCTGTGTGAGAGTCAGTGCAGCTCTGAGACAACTCGGGAGGTGATTTCCTTAGCCAGTAAATATGAAGAGATGCTCATGCGAGCCATCGTTGAAAATGAGAGGCTTAAGGGGAAGTTGGAGGCGTTCGAGCAGCTGGCGGCTCGTGGTGTGGTAGGCCCTGCTCCCGGGCCTTCTGTGACGGCTGCTGTTACGGCGCCCCTTGTGGTGTCACAGACGGTACCTGCAGTGCCTGTTGCGGTACCTGTTCGTAAGCCGGTAGAAACGTGGTCGGTGGTGGTGAGGTCTAAGAAGGGGAAGTCCAGCAAGGAGGTAGTGAAAAAGGTGGTTGATGAAGTGGGCCCTACTCTTGGTGTGAGGGTTCATGAGGTAAAGGAGGTGCGGGATGGAGGAGCAGTTATTAGGACACCATCTGTTGCGGAAAGGGAGAAAATAGTTGCCAACACCAAATTTGCTGACGTAGGTTTGGAGGTGTCAGTAAATGACAAGCTGGGCCCGAAGGTGATTGTTCAGAGAGTTCATTCTGAACTAACGCCGGATGAGTTCATGAGTGAACTCTATGAGCTGAACTTTGCCGAGATTATGACTCTGGAGGTGTTTAGGAAGAGTGTGCGCCTGTCTAGTGGGCCTTGGAGGACTGGTGAGGGGGAGTCCAAGGTGAATGTTGCGCTGCAGTGTTCGGAACGTGTAGCAGAGAAGCTGAGTGCTGAGGGAGCCTACATTAAGTGGTTCCGCTTCATTGTGCGGAGGCAGGATGCTGTGCCCACATGTTACAGGTGCCTGAGTTTCGATCATCGGATTAGAGAATGCAGGATGAAGACAGATGAATGCCGGCGCTGTGGCTTAACTGGGCACATGAGCTCTGAGTGTCCCAACCCAATCCGGTGTCGAAACTGCGAGTTTAAGGGGTTACCGTCTGGGCATTTGATGTTATCAGCATCCTGCCCGGTATATGCTGCTTTGGCTGCGAGGGCGAACGCTAGGCACTGATGAGGATACTCCAGTATAACTGCCAGAGGTCTGCGAGCGTGGTGCATGAATTTGGACAGGCGCTGCTTCGGTTAGGTGCAACCTTCCTTCCTGCTGCAGGAGCCATATGTTAGAGATGTGTGTGTGCGGGGGCTTCCGGGGGGATGCGTGTCTTTACGGACGAGGGAGGAGACTCTGCTATAGTTGTTGTGGACAGTGACATAGACTGTACAGTTGTTTCAAGTAGCCAATGGGGGTTATGTCTGTCCGTTGAGTGGTCGGGGGGAAAGATGTTGTTGGCTAGCATCTATTCTCTCCGTTGGAGCCCTATTTAAGGTATATGGATACGGTACTACTCCTTGCGAGTAGTTGTCCGCTTATCCTAGGTTTAGACGCGAATGCATCCTCCTCGTTGTGGTTCTCCAAGATGTCCAGGCATACTTCTGGCCATCAGAATCGCGTACGAGGAGAGATGCTAGGCGAATGGGTGTTAGCGAGGGGCGTGGAGATTTTGAATGAGCCCTCGGATCTGTATACCTTTGATGGGCCCTCGGGAGTTAGTGACATTTACGTGACGGCTGCAAATGGGGCAGCAACGACTGTGTACCAATTTTGCTGGCGTGTTGTTGATGACTGGGGTGTTAGTGACCATAATCTTATTGAGCTTGTGGTCACGCCGCGGGGACGAACGCAGGGAACAGAGCGTTTCAGGGCTTGGAAGGAACGAGACGTGAACTGGGACCTATATGCGAACCGTGTTAGGGAGGCTGCTATGCCATTAGCGGACTTCAGGGCACTGACCATAGATGACCAGGTTAGCAGGTTGAACGAGTGGATGAGCGGAGTCAATGACGAGCTCCTTGGTAGACGACGTAAGTTTAAACCAAGTAAGGTCAAATGGTGGACCCGTGAGCTAAGTCTGATGCGAAGGAGACTCAGTCGCCTTAGGAAGAGATTCCAACGGGCTAGACGTACCAATGCGGAGGACTTGGCTCAGCGTAAAACTGAGTTCCTTGCTTTCCTTAGGACGTACAAGGACGAGCTGTCTAGGAGTAAAGAAGACAATTGGAGGAGATTTATCCAGGACAATAAAGACGATCCATGGGGTAAAGTATACCGTGTGTGCCGGCATGGTGGGTCATGTAGTCAGAGCGACCTACAGATATTGCGTAGCAGCTCTACGGCAATGACCTCGGGGTGGGGGGAGAGCGTAGGGCTTTTGTTGGGATCATTCTTTCCCAGTTCGGAGACTCAGACATTTCCTCCGCTTGTTGATGAATTGGCTGAGCCTCCGGCAGTGGAAAGGTTAGAAGTTTCGGACAGTATCTGTCGGATTAGAAGCAGAAAGTCGCCTGGTATCGACGGTGTGACTGGTCGGATGTATAAAGCCATCTGGAAGGTCATGCCTGAGTATATCGAGTCAGTGTTTAGCCGCTGCATGAGCCAAGGGTACTTCCCGCGTGCGTGGAAGATTGCTAGAGTGGTGGTGCTACTTAAGTCGCCAGATAGAGTAAGGAGTGATCCTCGCTCATATCGGGGCATTAGTCTGCTTCCAGTTCTTGGAAAAGTACTAGAGAGGATTATGGTGTCTAGGCTTAAGAAGCGCTACTCCGAAGGTACATCGCCGCATCAATTCGGTTTTACCGAGGGTAGAAGTACTGTGGACGCGTGGTTGCATGTGCAGAATAGCCTGAGCGGGTCAAATGCCAAGTATGTCGTTGGCATTTTTGTCGACTTTAAGGGTGCATTTGACTTCCTTTTGTGGAATAGCGTGCTCACGAGGTTGTTAGCGATCGGTTGCCAGGAAATTGGTCTTTGGTCTAGTTACTTTCATGAGAGGAAGGCTTGTTTAATGGGATCCAGTGCTTCGGTCTGGAAGGATGTCCAACGTGGTTGCCCTCAGGGGTCCATCTGTGGCCCATTTATTTGGAACCTCATGATGGATCCCCTGCTGCGGGAGCTCTCGGCGTCCTTCAAGGTTTGTGCTTATGCGGATGACTTGCTTATCATGGTTGAAGGTGAGTCTCGCCTTGAGCTGGAGACCCGTGGTGAGCAGGCTATGCGTATAGTCCAAGCATGGAGTGATCGAGTTGGCGTTGAGGTTGCGAATGACAAGACATCGTTGATGATGCTGAAAGGCAGACTTGCTCATAGTCGACCTCCGTTTATACGAGCTGGTGAACGTGGCATAAGTTACGCAAGTACAATTAAGTATCTAGGCATTCATATGAAGTATAGGCTTAATTTCCTGGTTCACTTTGATCACCTGAAGGAGAAGCTAACTAGAGTGGTGGGAATGGTCAGGCGTGTTTTGCGGACTGATTGGGGCTTGAGCAGGCGTTCCGTGCGTATCATATATGGTGGCCTGTTTGTTGCCTGCGCAACTTATGGGGCTCCTGTGTGGTACAAAACCGGTGCGTCTGTGTTGGGTCGGAAAAAGCTCCTGTCGTGTCAGCGGGTCGTCATGTTAGCGTGTTTGCCTGTGTGTAGGACTGTGTCCACTGATGCACTTCAGGTGCTGCTTGGCGCCGTGCCGCTTGACCTGGAAGTGAGAAGTAGGGCTATTCTGTATAAGCTGAAACGCGGTTTGCAGCTGGCTGAGGATGAGAACTGGCTCAGCCCTTCTGATCTGGCAGATGGGGATATTAGGCGGTACAAGGCGCTCCTTCGGGAGTGCGTTGTTAATTTTTGGAGGACAAGGTGGACGGACAGTGACAAGGGAAGGGTGACGTACGAATTTATTCGTGACGCAACGTTCGTACTGGACCGGCCAGACTTTCGCTTCGGCTTAAGTACTGGTTTCTTACTGACGGGGCATAGCTCTCTCAATGCATTTTTGCATAAGAGAGGCCTTGCCCAGACGGATTTATGTGGGTGCGGGATGACCGAGGACTGGGTGCATATACTGACGGAATGCCGTTACTATAATGACATTAGATGTTTAGCAAATATGGGTATTACGTATGGAGGGGCGGGGTGGGATTTCAGTAGGGTCCTTGAAGACGATCGGACTTTTAGATGTTTAAGTAATTTTGCGCGAGAAGTATTTAGTAGAAGGACAAGACTTAGTGGAGGGGGTCCCCGCACATAGTGGTGGCGGGCCGTGGGCTGTTGGGCCGGTTTGGTCCTTGGACCTTTGGGACGATTGCTGGGGTTCCTCTGTGTATGTTGTGTAGGCTATCCGTGAGGGTAGTCCTGTTTATTGTTTGTGTTGTGTAGTCTGTTGCCGCGGTCCCAGTGGACCCATTGTGCAGTCCGTGAGGACAGCATGTTAATTGTTGTGTTTTGAGTGCGTGTTCTCTGCTGATTTTTTGTTGGTGGGTGACCAGTCCCGGACTGTTTGGAGTTCAACTGGTAGTAGCGTTGCTACGAAGCCTGACCGGAGGCTATATTCTGGTACCGCGGGTGCCAGGTGCCCCTAGGTCTTCGGATCTAGCCTGGCAGTTGGTGTTGGCCCCCTTGTGGGAGCATCGCGGTGGCTGTGGTTAGACCCAAATCGCGGGGAGAGTGTGTTGCTCGAATGTGGAGTTGCATTATCAACAGGGTGCCTGACCCATAGAAAGGCAGGAGTTTTAGATAGGCTCCGCTCCTAACCAAGGAGGCGACCGCGTCCAAATAACGTGCGAGCGAATTGGTACTCACTTTTGTGGGGGCGTTAGTAGACGCATTGTATTCACACGGTGCTAAGACCACTGTGAGATAGACCGCAAGGTAGGTGCTCACATAAAGCAACGCACAGGTATGTCCCTATCTACTCACACTTCCTGTGTTGTATTTTGACAGTGTCTGACGTGTTTTAGCTGTGCTCTGGTTAATCCGTGATAATCAGCGTTATTCGTGCCCGAAGTGTTCTAAAATATAGTGGAAAGTGTGTAGTTTTGAGATTTCTAGCTCCGTGGCTAAAAATTTCATTCAAATCGGTTGTGTTTCTGTGGAATTATTGAATTTTCAATAATTACATTAAATTCGCGAGTGTTGGCATTGTTGCTACTGTTCTATAAAAAAGTGGTGAGTAGCCAACTTTTTTATTACGTAGTGTGGTGAATATCACAGCTGTTTGGTGACGGTGGTGTGCGTATTTGCTATTTTTAGTCGGTACACAAACCATCTGCTATATTCTGCAGCATTACTGTTATAATTGGTGCGTGTCTTCGCTATTTTTATAGCTGGGACACACACATTTATTTTATAGCAGTTTTATAGCATTTTGAGGTGAGTTTTTTATTTCTGGGAGTTCCCTCTGGTGCACATTACTAACTTTAGTAAGCCTTAGTGCCAACTATGCCCAAGATGGCGAAACCGAAGAGGAAGGTGAAGGTTGCCCATGGCAACACATCTAGTGTGGTGAGCACCAGCGAGGATGAGGGAAAACGGTTCAAACCGGGAACCCCGCTCGCTGCTGCGAAAAACTTGACTAAGTCAAGTGAGGTGGTTGCTACTGATAGCGACAATGAGGCTGTGAATCGCAGCCGCCCTCGAAATAGGAAGAGGACGATGTCTGGTGGCTTGGAGGCGACCATCAGCAAGATGAAGGGGGTGACCAGCAATATGCTGGTTGCTTGCATGAGCAATAAGCTCGGAGTGGAGGTGACCAAAACCCTCCTAGACTTTGCTGGGAAATACGAAGAGATTCTCATGAACCTGGTTGGAGAAAAAGAGCGTCTTCGTGGAAAATTGGAGGTGTACGAGACACGTGGCGTAGGTGGAGGAGTAACCCCTGTGGTCAAGGCTCCTTTGGTGCCTATGGCTCCTGTTGCTCTCCCTGCGGCTAAGTTTCCAGCGCTGCCGAAGACAGCCGTGGCTGCGACGCCCGCCGTGACTAAAGTGACCCATACGTGGTCAACTATGGTCAAGGGCAAAGGTGTCCCAGCAAAAGACGTTGTGAAGAAGGTGGTTGAAGAGGTAGGTCCCACCCTTGGTGTACGTGTACACAGCGTTAAGCCTACGCGTGATGGCGGTGCTGTTATCAGGACCCCGTCTGTGGCTGAACGCAAGAAGGTGGTGGAGAACACCAAATTCGCGGAGCTGGGCCTGGAGGTATCCGTGCAGGAGAAATTGGGCCCGAAGGTTATGGTCAACCGTGTCCATGCACAAATTGGCCAGGAGGAGCTCTATAAGATGAACTTCTCCAAAACGATGTCGAAGGAGGCTTTCACCAAGAGCGTACGTATGGTCACTGCTCCATGGAAGGCGGATGGAGGACCGATTAACGTAGTCCTCGAATGCACAAAGCAGGTGATGGACGTTTTGACTGCGGATGGTGCCTATGTGAAATGGTTTAGGTTCACGGTACGGCCCTACGACGATGTTATGACTTGCTACAAGTGTCATAGCTATGATCACCGGTACAAGGAGTGTAGGATGGCTGGGAGAATCTGCCGGCGTTGCGGTATAGGTGGGCATAATGCATCATTGTGCCCAAACCCGTGTCGCTGCCGCAATTGCGAATTCAAGGGACTTCGTGCAGACCACATGATGTTGTCTGACAGTTGTCCCTTGTATTCGGCAATGGTAGAGCGCGCGAAGGCACGCCATTAGAATGGAGCTGCGCATCGTACAGCTCAATTGTAGGTGCTATGTAGCTCGAGGGTGTCGGTAGCCCTCCTTCAGGAGCCGTACACTAGGGATGGCATAGTTAGAGGATTGCCGGGGAGGACGCGTGTCTTCACGGACGAAAATGGAGATTCTGCTGTGATAGTTTTTGACAGAGACATTGACTGTACTATGGTTAGCCGTAGCCAGTGGGGTGTCTGTGTCCGTATTGAAGGGGGTTTCGGGAAGATGTTTGTGGCTAGCATCTACTGTAGGTTTAGTGTGACATTGGATCCTTATCTAGAGTATATGAATACGGTGCTACTACTGGTGAGTAGCAATCCGCTCATCATTGCCCTGGATGCTAATGCATCTTCTCCCATGTGGTATTCCAAGGTAGCTGGTCGTTCGACTAGTTATCGGAATCTCATGAGAGGCCAGATGCTTAGTGAATGGATGCTTTCGGTGGGACTCGATGCCCTGAATGAGTCGAGTGATTTATATACTTTTGATGGACCCAATGGCGCTAGTGACATCGACGTGACGGCTGCAAATGGGGCAGCAACTACTGCGTATGACTTTAGGTGGGGTATCTGTGACAGTTGGGGGGTAAGTGACCATCGTCCTATCAGGATTGATGTAGTTTTCCATCAACGGACAAGGGAGCCCGAACAGCCCCGCAAGTGGCGGGACAATGCCGTGGACTGGGGGTACTATTCGGAATGTATCAGGCCGGCAGCGATGCCTTTAGAGGACTTTTGGCAACTGACGATTGACGAGCAGATTAGTAAAATAGATCAGTGGATGTGCACGGTAAATGATGTGCAACTTGGTAGACGTCGTCAGACTAAACCAAGTAAGGTCCCTTGGTGGACTCGTGAGTTGGATACGATGCGGAGGTCAGTTCGGCGGCTGAGGAAGCAATTCCAAAGTGCTAGATGGGCTAATGCGGAGAATTTGACTCAGCGTAAAGCTGACTAAAGCTGACAAAGACAGATTAGCTGTGGAAAAAGACACTAATTGGAGGAGATTTGCACTGGACCATAGGGATGACCCTTGGGGTACCGTATACAGAGTTTGTAGAGGTACAGGTAGAGTGACCGACATATCGTCTTTTCAGGCGGGAATCGAGACGTTACTGACGAACTTTTTTCCAGAGGCAGAAAGGGTTGGTGATATTCCACCCCTGGTGGAGATTACTGACCCACCTCCTTTGGATTGATCGGAAGTGGACGAATGTATGTGTCAGATCAGATGCAGAAAATCGCCCGGTATGGATGGTGTGACTGGAAGGATGCTTAAGGCCATCTGGATAGGAATACCGGAATATATCGAATCAATCTTTGAGAGCTGCATAAGGTCGAACTACTTTCCTTCTGCGTGGAAGATGGCGCGTGTTGTGGTTCTTCTTAAGGCCCCCGATAGGGATAGGAGCAATCCCCGCTCCTATCGTGGCATCAACCTCCTCCCTGTGCTTGCAAAAGCATTGGAAAGGATAATGGTGGCACGACTTCTGGAGAGTTATAGCATTGGTTTTTCCGCAGAACAGTTCGGATTTAGGAAAGGTAGAAGTGTAGAGGATGCTTGGCTACATGTTAGTAGGTTAGTTAGTCAGTCGACTGCCAAGTATGTGTTAGGCATATTTGTTGATTTTAAAGGTGCGTTTGACTATCTCTCCTGGGATAGTGTGCTCACGCGGTTAGCGGAGGTTGGTTGTCGTGAGCTAGGTCTTTGGCGTAGCTATTTTAGCGATAGGAGAGCTTGCGTTGTAGGTGCCAGTGATGTGGTTTGTAGAAGTGTGGCCCGTGGGTGCCCGCAGGGTTCTATCTGTGGTCCATATATGTGGAACCTAATGATGGATACCCTGTTGCGCTCATTGTCTGCATCATACAAGCTGTGTGCATATGCGGATGACCTCCTCATTCTGGTCGAAGGCCAGTCTCGTGCTGAGTTGGAGAGAAAGAGTGAGGAGGCCATGCGCATGACGAGTGAATGGGGTAGTCGAGTTGGTGTGGAGGTGGCTTTCGACAAGACGTCGACAATGCTCCTGAAAGGGACTTTGTCGCATAATCGTCCACCGTTCATTCGTTCTGGCGGAGTTAGCATTAGATTCGTATCTCAAGTGAAATACCTTGGAATCGTAGTTGCTGAACGCATGAACTTTTTAGTTCATTTTAGATATGTCAAGGATAAATTATCCGCGATTGCAGGGAAAATTAAGCGTATCCTTAGGAGTGACTGGGGCCTAGGCAGACGGGCTGTCCGTACCATATATGGTGGGCTTTTTGTTGCTTGTGCAACATTTGGTGCACCCGTGTGGTACAGGGCAGTTCTGACTGCTGAAGGGTCACGTAGGATCCAGTCGTGTCAGAGACTAGCTTTGTTAGCATGTTTGCCAGTTTGTAGGACAGTATCCACTGATGCTTTGCAGGTTTTGCTAGGGGCAGCACCCCTTGACCTAGAGGTGATACGTCGAGCTATCGCCTTCAAGATCAAGAAGGGACTGCCGCTCTCTCAGGTTGATTGGATTTCTGAATCTGACCTGACCGGGGATCATAGGAGGAACAAGGAACTCTTAGATGAGTGCCTTGTGTCTAGGTGGCAGACAAGATGGACTATGAGTCTTAATGGGCGGGTTACGTACGCCTTTATTAAAGACGTGACTTTTGTACGTGATAGGCCCGACTTTGGCTTTGGTCTTAGTCTTGGCTATTTACTGACGGGACATGGGTCACTCAATGCATTTCTGCATAAGAGAGCTCTGTCCGACACTCCGGATTGTGGTTGTGGCAGGGGACCTGAGGACTACTTGCACATACTGACTCAGTGCTTGTGTTACGATGACATAAGGGACCTAACCAGAATGGGTATATTCTATACACAGGATGGTTGGGATGTGAGCAGGGCGGTAGAGAACGAGTCGACGTTAGCAGCGCTTAGTTCGTTTGCGAGGGAGGTGTTTTATAGGAGAAGAACAAGACTTAGTGGAGGCAATTCTTTGACTTAAGTCGTCTACCTGGTTTGCGGCCCTGTTTATGAGCCACATTAGCGTATACCTGTTTCGATCTCGACATGATCGACCTCGGATGTTGGCAGTTGGGCGGTGTAGGTGCGCGGCGGCCATTTTATGGAAGCCTTTGCGTCGACGTCGCTGCTGCTGCCGTGGTGTTGACGGTTTTTCATCGCTGGTTTCCTGTTTCGGTGCTTGTCGTAGGAATGTCCGTGAGGATGTTCTCGTCCAGTGTCGTCTCGTGTTTTGTGTATATGGCCATCCATGGTCAAGTTACCCGTGAGGGTGACTTTGTCATTATGTCCTGTACGTGTCATTGTTTTGTGTCTTTGTGTTTTTCTCATCGGGAAGGCACGTTGCTGGGGCTACCAGTCCCGGGCTGTGCTGTTCAAAACTGGTAGTAGTTTTGGCTACGAAGCCTGGCAGAGGCTATATTCTGTGGGTCACCAGTCCCGAACCTTTGGGTTCAACTGGTAGTAGTCTCGGCTACGACGCTTTAATGGAGGCATTTATCTGTGGGTTACCATTCCCGAGCTATGTGGGTTCTGCATTGCGGGGTGGTTGCTGCGCGGGTGTGGGGGCGGGGGTCGCAATCAACATCATAGGATGTTGAGGGTGATCCCTGCTTCTGTATCTGTGTTGTGGCTGTCCTCTGATGTGGAATTCACAGACATTAGTTCAAATGGTAGTAGTCTCGGCTACGACGCCTGGCAGAGGCTATATTCTGTGGGTCACCAGTCCCGGACCTTTGGTTCAACTGGTAGTAGTCTCGACTACGACGCTTCGCAGAGGCTATATTCTGCGGGTCACCAGTCCCGGACCTTTGGGTCCAACTGGTAGTAGTCTCGGCTACGACGCCTGGCAGAGGCTATATTCTGCGGGTCACCAGTCCCGGACCTTTGAGTTTAACTGGTAGTAGTCTCGGCTACGACGCCTGGCAGAGGCATTTATCTGTGGGTTACCATTCCCGAACTATGTGGGTCCTGCATTGTGGGGTGGTTGCTGCGCGGGTGTGGGGGCGGGGGTCACAATCAACATCATAAGATGTTGAGAGTGATCCCTGCTTCTGTATCTGTCTTGTGGCTGTCCTTTGATGTGAAATTCACAGACATTAGTTCGAATGGTAGTAGTCTCGGCTACGACGCCTGGCAGAGGCTATATTCTGTGGGTCACCAGTCCCGGACCTTTGAGTCCAACTGGTAGTAGTCTCGGCTACGACGCCTGGCAGAGACTATATTCTGCGGGTCACCAGTCCTGGACCTTTGAGTTTAACTGGTAGTAGTCTCGGCCACGACGCCTGGCAGAGGCATTTATCTGTGGGTTACCATTCCCGAACTATGTGGGTCCTGCATTGCGGGGTGGTTGCTGCGCGGGTGTGGGGGCGGGGGTCACAATCAACATCATAAGATGTTGAGGGTGATCCCTGCTTCTGTATCTGTGTTGTGGCTGTATTTTAATGTGGAATTCACAGACATTAGTTCAAATGGTAGTAGTCTCGGCTACGACGCCTGACAGAGGCTATATTCTGTGGGTCACCAGTCCCGGACCTTTGAGTCCAACTGGTAGTAGTCTTGACTACAACGCCTTGCAGAGGCTATATTCTGTGGGTCACCAGTCCCGGACCTTTGGGTCCAACTGGTAGTAGTCTCGGCTACGACGCCCTGCAGAGGCCATATTCTGTGGGTCACCAGTCCCGGACCTTTGGGTTCAACTGGTAGTAGTCTCGGCTATGACGCCTTGCGGAGGCTATATTCCGCGGGTCACCAGTCCCGGACCTTTGGGTCCAACTGGTAGCAGTCTCGGCTACGACGCCTTGCGGAGGCTATAATCCGCGGGTCACCAGTCCCGGACTATTTGGAGTCCAACTGGTAGTGACTTCGGTTACGAAGCCTGACCGGAGGCTATATTCTGGTACCGCGGGTGCTAGGTGCCCCTAGATCCTCGGATCTAGCCGGGCAGTTGGTGTTGGCGCCCTTGTGGGAGCATCGCGGTGGCTGTGGTTTAAACTCAAATCGCGGGGAGAGTGTGTTGCTCGAATGTGGAGTTGCATTATCAACCGGGTGCCTGACCCATAGAAAAGTAGGAGTTTTAGATAGGCTCCGCTCCTTACCAAGGAGGTGACCACGTCCAAATACGTGCGAGCAATTGGTACTCACATTTCGGTGTGGGGGCGTTGGAGGACGCATTATATTTACCCGGTGTTTAGAGCACCGTGGGGTTAGACCGGAAGGTAGGTACCCCAGTACTCAAAATCACATCTGTCCCTATCTACTATCTAGCGAAACCACAGCCAAGGGAACGGGCTTGGAATAATTAGCGAGGAAAGAAGACCCTGTTGAGCTTGACTCTAATCTGGCAGTGTAAGGAGACATAAGAGGTGTAGAATAAGTGGGAGATATGTTTTCGGATGTATCAACGATGAAATACCACTACTCTTATTGTTTCCTTACTTACTTGATTAAGTGGAACGTGTATCATTTCTTAGCCATTATACGGACATATTTATATGTCTTATGGTATTGGGTTTTCATGCAAGCTTCTTGATCAAAGTACTAAGAGTTTGTTATATAATTGTAAACAAATTTCGATGAGATGATGGCATTTCGGTGTTATTGTCAATATTTGAAATTTGGTATAACTCCCATGACTCAGGTATGATCCAATTCAAGGACATTGCCAGGTAGGGAGTTTGACTGGGGCGGTACATCTCTCAAATAATAACGGAGGTGTTCCAAGGCCAGCTCAGTGCGGACAGAAACCACACATAGAGCAAAAGGGCAAATGCTGACTTGATCTCGGTGTTCAGTACACACAGGGACAGCAAAAGCTCGGCCTATCGATCCTTTTGGTTTAAGGAGTTTTTAACAAGAGGTGTCAGAAAAGTTACCACAGGGATAACTGGCTTGGCCAAGCGTTCATAGCGACGTCGCTTTTTGATCCTTCGATGTCGGCTCTTCCTATCATTGTGAAGCAAAATTCACCAAGCGTTGGATTGTTCACCCATGCAAGGGAACGTGAGCTGGGTTTAGACCGTCGTGAGACAGGTTAGTTTTACCCTATATGGCAATATGTTGTTGCGACAGCATTCCTGCGTAGTACGAGAGGAACCGCAGGTACGGACGTATGGCACAGACTTTTGTCTTCATCACATAGAATAAACGTAAATTGCCATATGAACAGCAAGCATAGAGGACTTGTCTTCTTTGCTTGCTGTATAACAGCAAGTGATGGGGCTTGTCTTCATTGCTTGCTGTAAAATAGTTTCAACTTGTCGTCTTTGTTAGAGACGTATAATATAAAAGCGTTGGTAATGGTTTCAATTTGTCGTCTTTGTTAGAGACGCTATTGATAATAAGTTAATAACTTATGAATAACACACATAACATGAGAAAAAATGGAGATAAACATAAGAACGTATGTGAGTTCTCGATTATGTGGCGTTGGAATACTACGACATTCTTCATGTGCAAGGTTCCAACAATATGTCATGTTTGAGAGGACTAATGCATATGTTCTAATTTATCTTTAGTAGAAAATTTTTGATGATCAATATTGGAATACTACGATTGTGTAGAGTGTGTGAAAGCATGCTCTATGCAATTCCGATATTGAGGGCCCCGGGGGAGTTAAGCCCTGCAAATTTTTTTTCATTTTTTTGACTTAGTAAAATAAGTAAAAGGGGCCCCCCCCCCACTCGCCACACACAAAAAAGCACCTAGAGGAAGAAAAAAATAAAATAAGATTTTTCGGAATTTTGGTGTTGTGAGATGGCTATGGATGGACTAGTTGAGTGTGGTGTCGATATCATTGAATTTGATGATGTTTTTCACTACTAGTAGACTGGCACTTCCATGTCTTGTGGATGTGAAAGACAATCAACTACTTCCCTCGGTGGCTGTAAGTCTATTCCACTTGACCTGCTTTGAATGAATGTAAAAGACCGATGGTCGCCTCGAGAGAGGTGGCTGTTGGTCTCATTTCATTTGGGCAAAAACGAAGATGACTATGTTGTGTGTCTTTGGATGCATATAAATAGTTGTCGATGAATGAACCAAAGTAGTACTTCTATGAGAAATACATTGTATTTTTCTATGTTGATATTGCTTTGGTTCGATTTTTTATACTTTGGATACCCGGTCCAAAATCGAAGAAAATGTCTAAAAAGCGAAAGATTGACCACAAATTACATAGCGAAAGTGGTTGGCGGTATGAAATACTGCTTGAAATTGGTAGCTAAATGTTCAGTCATCACTCTAGTGACTTACTTCAATCAATACAAGAGATTCCTACTGTCCCTATCATTCACAGAAGAATATAGGCAAATTGTTTGAAGATTGTACAAAATACCTTATTTCTTTCGTCTAATTGAACGGCGGGACTAAGTGTTGCTACAAAATGATTGCTACACGTCTAATCTACCATTTAGCAAAAAGTTCGAATGGATTCAAGACATTCCTACTTTCCCTGGCTTTCACAGAAGAAGAATATAAAAGGTAATTTTTGTATGAGAATCATCCAAAACAGCTTATATTCTTCGAATGGGGTTAAACGGCTACTGGAGTAAATTGTGTGCATTTTGCTTCAAAATGGTTTCAAAATGTCTAGTCATCACTCTAGTGACTTATTTGAACACATCCAAAGAAGAGAAGAAGACCAACATATAAAAATCTAACCATATCCATCCGCCCTAGTTAATATGGTGATACACCATATAAACGTAAATTGCCAAAGAAAAATGTCTGAATTGACTAACATAATATCTATTTCGAATAGCTATATTGTATAAAGTCATATCAGACATAAAAAGAATTTGAATTTTTTATGAATTTTTTCGCCTTTAATACTGTTGATAAAAATCAAGAAAAAATCATAATAAATTGAAAATTACATGAAAATTGCCAGGAAATGATGCATAATGATCGCTATTTTATGTAGCAACATTATGCCGAACAAATTTTTACAATTTGTTCCAATGTACGATTTTTAAGAATTTTTTATGCCATTTTTGGAAAATATTAAAAAAGATCGAAAAATATTCATGAAAAATCGAAAAATGCACATAGAAGTATAGAAAACGGCTTAAATGATAGCTATTGATTCAATGCTATCAAAATAAAATAAATAACTTGGGTAATTTCAATGTGTAATTTTTAAGAAATATTTTTCGTATTTTTCAATAATATTTAGAAAATGGAAAAAAATTCACCAAAAATAGAAAAATGCTCGTAAATTGCCAAATCTAGGCATAAAAGATCGCTTCTACATTGGGCTCTTTATGCCAAAAGAATTCCATTAATATTTTCACATTTCTATTTTTTATGAATTTATTTTGTAGTTTTTCAATATATTAAAAACAATAAAATATTCATAGAAATTCGAAATGGGTAAATATTGTGGATTTTCTTTGATAAAACAATGTAAATGCCTATCTAAATTATTCCTGAAAATTTCATAGAAATCTGATAATAAATAAATATTTTAGAAATAAAATATGATCAAAATAATATATATTATTCATCGATTTCTCTATTAATTGCCAGAAAAAAATGAAAAAAAATTTAAATGTTGAGAAAAAATGTTTCTTCATTTAAATAAATTGCCCGTGATTGCCAGTGATATGAAACAGAAATTCTTTTTCAAATATCTTAATATTTGAATATTTTATTCGAATATTTGTGATATTCGATTTTTCAAATACTCATTTGTGCAATTTTGTACGGACCGCACTACATAACTATCTATATGTATACGTGTCGTCTCATGAAAAAATGACCATGTACCAAAGTCATCGCAACTCATTGGGAGACCACGAACGATGACTAGAAACACCATTTTGGTGGTTGCTAATGATTTGTTCAAGCGATTTCGATGAGTTTTGTGATGAAATAACACTAGAAGGAATATGGATGTCGCAGCAGTCCGTCGACTGGTAGTTTGGTTTGACTACTAGTAGAATGCGACCTGTTGTTGGTTGGTAGTATTCTTTCATACAGTGGTTTTGTGTAGAGCATTCGCGTGTTCTCACCACACAATTCTTTAAATTCAAACAAAAATTATTCATGGTATTCTTCCTATTGTTGTGAGCATGCTTCATTAAGTTGAGGCGTTCCAAATGCTTGAATGGTAGGAAGCGAGCTCTATCCGATCGGCAGGTCGATGTGTGCAGGCTCGTTAATATAGCACGGAGAGATTTTTGATGGTTTTCGAAAATCTCCACACAAAAGGGGCATAAAAACGAAAATATGAAATTCTTAATTTCATATCAATATCAAGTGTAGTAAGTTGAAAAACATACTATGCTGCAATGTTTCAAAGTAATTTGAAATAAATTGCTAAAAATATTGAGAAAAATACCACAATATACAATTTTTTGATAAAATCTTAAAGACGTTTGCGCGGCAATAGCTGGCTTCGTTTTGATTTTTCATTAAGTTGTTGAAACATGGAAAACAATACAATGAAACATTATTCTGGTTGATCCTGCCAGTAGTTATATGCTTGTCTCAAAGATTAAGCCATGCATGTCTAAGTACACACGAATTAACAGTGAAACCGCAAAAGGCTCATTATATCAGTTATGGTTCCTTAGATCGTTAACAGTTACTTGGATAACTGTGGTAATTCTAGAGCTAATACATGCATTATAAACACGGACCTTTGGGACGTGTGCTTTTATTAGGCTAAAACCAAGCGATCTTTGATCGTTTATATGGTTGAACTCTAGATAACTTGCAGATCGTATGGTCTCGTACCGACGACAGATCTTTCAAATGTCTGCCCTATCAACTTTTGATGGTAGTATCTAGGACTACCATGGTTGCAACGGGTAACGGGGAATCAGGGTTCGATTCCGGAGAGGGAGCCTGAGAAACGGCTACCACATCTAAGGAAGGCAGCAGGCGCGTAAATTACCCACTCCCAGCTCGGGGAGGTAGTGACGAAAAATAACAATACAGGACTCATATTAGAGGCCCTGTAATTGGAATGGGTACACTTTAAATCCCTTAACAAGGACCTATTGGAGGGCAAGTCTGGTGCCAGCAGCCGCGGTAACTCCAGCTCCAATAGCGTATATTAAAGTTGTTGCGGTTAAAACGTTCGTAGTTGAACTTGTGCTTCATACGGGTAGTACAACTATAATTGTAGTTTGTACTATACCTTATGTATGTAAGCGTATTACCGGTGGAGTTCTTACATGCATAGGTACTTGTATTTATGTATGTTCCTCCTATTTAAACCTGCTTCAGTGCTCTTCATCGAGTGTTGTTGTGGGCCGGTACAATTACTTTGAACAAATTAGAGTGCTTAAAGCAGGCTCCAAATGCCTGAATATTTTGTGCATGGAATAATGAAATAAGACCTCTGTTCTACTTTCATTGGTTTTTAGATCAAGAGGTAATGATTAATAGAAGCAGTTTGGGGGCATTAGTATTACGACGCGAGAGGTGAAATTCTTGGACCGTCGTAAGACTAACTTAAGCGAAAGCATTTGCCAAAGATGTTTTCATTAATCAAGAACGAAAGTTAGAGGTTCGAAGGCGATCAGATACCGCCCTAGTTCTAACCATAAACGATGCCAGCTAGCAATTGGGTGTAGCTACTATCATGGCTCTCTCAGTCGCTTCCCGGGAAACCAAAGCTTTTGGCTCCGGGGGAAGTATGGTTGCAAAGCTGAAACTTAAAGGAATTGACGGAAGGGCACCACCAGGAGTGGAGCCTGCGGCTTAATTTGACTCAACACGGGAAAACTTACCAGGTCCGAACATAAGTGTGTAAGACAGATTGATAGCTCTTTCTCGAATCTATGGGTGGTGGTGCATGGCCGTTCTTAGTTCGTGGAGTGATTTGTCTGGTTAATTCCGATAACGAACGAGACTCAAATATATTAAATAGATGCTTTCAGGATTATGGTGTAGAAGCTTTTATAGCCTTCATCTGCGACCGCAGTAAAATGCGTTAGTGGTTGAATGTGTTTATAGAAGTGGAGCCGTACCTGTTGGTTGTCACATTATAAGGACACTAGCTTCTTAAATGGACAAATTGCGTCTAGCAATAATGAGATTGAGCAATAACAGGTCTGTGATGCCCTTAGATGTCCTGGGCTGCACGCGCGCTACAATGAAAGTATCACGTGTATTTCCTAGACCGAGAGGTCCGGGTAAACCGCTGAACCACTTTCATGCTTGGGATTGTGAACTGAAACTGTTCACATGAACTTGGAATTCCCAGTAAGTGTGAGTCATTAACTCGCATTGATTACGTCCCTGCCCTTTGTACACACCGCCCGTCGCTACTACCGATTGAATTATTTAGTGAGGTCTCCGGACGTGATCACTGTAACGCCTCGTGTGTTACGGATGTTTCGCAAAAGTTGACCGAACTTGATTATTTAGAGGAAGTAAAAGTCGTAACAAGGTTTCCGTAGGTGAACCTGCGGAAGGATCATTAACGTGTTCCAACCGTATAACAAAAACAAACTTTTATTCTCCAAATTTCTTCTGCATAGAAGAGAAATTTGGAAATAAAGTTAAAAACAAGAAAGAAGAAGACCAATCATAAACTTTTTTCAATGTACTGGTTTACAATTCGAAAGAATATAAAATCATACATTGGCGCATAGTTGTAAAGAATTTAATTATTCCATGCAACTATTCGATTATACTCAGTGTACTGTTTTGATCTTCATTGATCGAATACATACATTGCATAACAAAAACATACAATTACAGTTGTACTTATATTTAATATAAGTTAATGTCCTTCTTCTGTTTGCTCGACATATACCACCGAGTGGAGAATGTCGATGTCAAGCGGTTGTTTGGACTAAGACATTCGCAACATAAATTGTATGTATAAAAAACATAACTTATTGAAGAAATTGATATATGCCAATTCATTTTGGTGTATTTTTGATTTCTTTCAATAAAAACAATTTTGACTGTATACACAAAACAAAAATAAATTATCACTCTAAGCGGTGGATCACTCGGCTCATGGGTCGATGAAGAACGCAGCAAACTGTGCGTCATCGTGTGAACTGCAGGACACATGAACATCGACATTTTGAACGCATATCGCAGTCCATGCTGTAAGGTACTTTAATTAATTTTAGAGTGCTGCTTGGACTACATATGGTTGAGGGTTGTAAGACTATGCTAAATAAGTTGCTTAAATAATCAAATCATCAAATGATTTGTGTTTTGAGCACATGTTATATTACTGGATTCTGTTCATCATTGGATGAATAAAGAATTCATAATATTAATAGTCAAGATAGAATACCTCATTGAAAAAATCCTAGTATTTTCTCAAATACTTATATATATTATTTCAATCGATTGAGGAAGGTCTAGCATAAAATGATTTTTTTATGAAACTAGAATTGTCTCTTTTGAATTGAAAAACGAAAATTTCATATACCGAAAAGAAAGGATTTTTTTCATTTGAAAATGATGGTGTTTCTATTTAATGTATAACTGAATAGTATCTGTTTTATACAACCTCAACTCATATGGGACTACCCCCTGAATTTAAGCATATTAATGAGGGGAGGAAAAGAAACTAACAAGGATTTCCTTAGTAGCGGCGAGCGAAAAGGAAAGAGTTCAGCACTAAGTCACTTTGTCTTTATGGCAAATGTGAGATGCAGTGTATGGAGTGTTCAATTTCTAGTATGAGAAATTAACGATTTAAGTCCTTCTTAAATGAGGCCATTTACCCATAGAGGGTGCCAGGCCCGTATAACGTTAATGATTACTAGAGAACATTTCCAAAGAGTCGTGTTGCTTGATAGTGCAGCACTAAGTGGGTGGTAAACTCCATCTAAAACTAAATATAACCATGAGACCGATAGTAAACAAGTACCGTGAGGGAAAGTTGAAAAGAACTCTGAATAGAGAGTTAAAAAGTACGTGAAACTGCTTAGAGGTTAAGCCCGATGAACGAATATCCATTATGGAAATTCATCGTTACGATTGCTATATGAATAATAAGTGAGAATGGCGTGCATTTTTCCATATAAGGACATTGTAATCTATTAAATACACAATTTATCATAAGATCGATGGCGAAAGTTTATTCAAATTAGTATGCTTGCGTATTAGTGCTGTCGATTGGATAAAGTGTTGATAGATCTATTATATATAGCGCTTGAATACTTGTATTCTATAATGGCACATTAATCTTGATTTTTGTGTTTATTATATGCGCTTATATGATTTACAATGCGAAAGATTCAGGATACCTTCGGGACCCGTCTTGAAACACGGACCAAGGAGTCTAACATATTTGCAAGTTATTGGGAATTTAAACCTAATAGCGAAATTAACATAACTTTTATGGGATAGTTTTTAGTCTATTTATAGTCTATTATTCAATCCCGGGGCGTTCTATCAGTTATGCATAATAATATTTATATTATTTATGCCTCTAACCAGAGCGTACCTTGAGCATATATGCTGTGACCCGAAAGATGGTGAACTATACTTGATCAGGGGAAACCCTGATGGAAGACCGAAACAGCTCTGACGTGCAAATCGATTGTCAGAATTGAGATAGGGGCGAAAGACCAATCGAACCATCTAGTAGCTGGTTCCCTCCGAAGTTTCCCTCAGGATAGCTGGTGCATTTAAAAATTATGTAAAATAATCTTATCTGGTAAAGCGAATGATTAGAGGCCTTAGGGTCGAAACGACCTTAACTATTCTCAAACTTTAAATGGGTAAGAACCACACCTTTCTTGGTATGAAGGTGTGGTTGTGATAAATGTGCCCAGTGGGCCACTTTTGGTAAGCAGAACTGGCGCTGTGGGATGAACCAAACGTAATGTTACGGTGCCCAAATTGACAACTCATGCAGATACCATGAAAGGCGTTGGTTGCTTAAAACAGCAGGACGGTGACATGGAAGTCGTAATCCGCTAAGGAGTGTGTAACAACTCACCTGCCGAAGCAACTAGCCCTTTAAAATGGATGGCGCTTAAGTTGTATACCTATACATTACCGCTAAAGTAAATGGTTTATATTCAATTTCGGTTGGATTTTAAACTTTGAAACTTTAGTGAGTAGGAGGGTACAATGGTGTGCATGGAAGTGTTTGGCGTAAGCCTGCATGGAGCAGCCATTGGCACAGATCTTGGTGGTAGTAGCAAATAATCGAATGAGACCTTGGAGGACTGAAGTGGAGAAGGTTTCGTGTGAACAGTGGTTGATCACGAGTTAGTCGGTCCTAAGTTCAAGGCGAAAGCTGAAAATTTTCAAGTTATAATTGACAATTGCAAAATTGTGTGATTAAACACTTGAATAATTTTGAACGAAAGGGAATACGGTTCCAATTCCGTAACCTGTTGAGTATCCGTTTGTTATTAAATATGGGCCTTGTGCTCATCCTGGCAACAGGAACGACCATAAAGAAGCCGTCGAGAGGTATCGGAAGAGTTTTCTTTTCTGTTTTATAGTCGTACTACCATGGAAGTCTTTCGAAGAGAGATATGATAGATGGACTAGAAGAGCATGACATTTACTGTTGTGTCGATATTTTCTCCTCGGACCTTGAAAATTTATGGTGGGGTCACGCAAACTTCTCAACAGGCCGTACCAATATCCGCAGCTGGTCTCCAAGGTGAAGAGTCTCTAGTCGATAGAATAATGTAGGTAAGGGAAGTCGGCAAATTAGATCCGTAACTTCGGGATAAGGATTGGCTCTGAAGATTGAGATAGTCGGGCTTAATTGGAAGCAATACATGGTTTACGTAATCGTTCTGGGTAAATAGAGATCTCCGGATCTTGTTCCTCGATAGTTGCTATGTAACCAATGTGGAACTTTCTTGCTAAATTTATTGTTGCATCGCAAGGTGTGTACTCTTTAATTATAACGACTATCAATTAACAATCAATTCAGAACTGCACGGACTTGGGGAATCCGGACTGTCTAATTAAAACAAGCATTGTGATGCCCTAGCGGGTGTTGACACAATGTGATTTCTGCCCAGTGCTCTGATGTCAAAGTGAAGAAATTCAAGTAGCGCGGGTAAACGGCGGGAGTAACTATGACTCTCTTAAGGTAGCCAAACCTCGTCATCTAATTAGTGACCGCGCATGAATGGATAACGATAGACGTATATCGTACAGCTTTAGTAAAGTGTGTTAAATGCGTTTTTTCCTTGGAAAATCTTAAGAAAGTGATAAAAAGTGATTAAAAGTGTTTTAACTTCAAGTAATAATTGAAGTTTTGTGAAATTTGGAGAAAATCGGTAAGTTTTTACTGTTTTCCAAATTGGTATTTTTCCTTGCAAATTGTTGTGCAAAACTGGGGCTCCGCTAGCCACGTGCTTTGGTGTCTCATCTGACCTTCAGCAGTTTGTTTTGTTTTTCAGCGCATCTGTTTGGATCGCTGTTAATTTTTTGGTTGCGCCATCTATCGGGGATGGGCAATTGTATAGTTTTCCTTACATATTATATGTAGTTACAACCACATATTTACGTGTGGTTTGTAAAGCATATTTTTAGGCGTTTTGCTTTTATCTGGTGGTTTACCTGCTAGATAAGGTAAGCGCTTGCCGCCTAAACCGTCGACTCGTAGGAGTCGCAAAAAGGCGGAGGGGGTACAACTCCCTCCCCGTCTGGTGAAGAGATTGAGTCCTCTTGTGCAAAGAGGAAATGTGTGCTGGCACCGCTGGCTGCTTCTGGCATGAGGCCAGAGGTAAATCCAGTGGTGAAGAGAGCGTTGTTGCCGTTAAGGCTGCCAACGGGGCTGATGGTGCATCAGGCAGTAATGCTACTGGTGTTGTCGCCACTGTGTTGTTGCTGTAGGTGTTGCATCGGCCTCAAGGCTGTTAAATCTGTTGGTGGCAATGACTTCTTGAAGTCATTGCCGTTTCCGCTGCTGCTATGTCTTCGGACATATTGTCGAGCTGCGACGAGGCTGAATGCGCTGCTGTTAAGCAGAGCGACGCTCTCGCCGTAGTGGTTTTGACCGGTTCGGCTGCATCTGCCATTGGTTGGTTCGAGGTGCTACATCAAGGGTTCTCTTTCTTGGTGCAAC